>NC_137924.1:27892173-27962173 GCF_963457725.1 Sprattus sprattus
TCCATGTGTACTGAGTGGGTGGGTTAGCATCTGCACTGCACTCATACACTGTGTCAGCATCTGTAACAGAGATCTTCACAGACTGAGGTGGATCTGTAAAACACACAAATGATAAAATCATTAAATAAATAATAATTTAACAAAAACAGAGATGTACTCAGAATCCACCAACGAATGGTTCTTGTGGAACCATTTGAACCTTTTTTAGCCCATAACTTAACGAACACTTGTGGCCTTTTACACTGCAGGAACTGAGCAATTAGAGCAATGTTTAACAGTGCACAGTGGCTATTCTTTTCTGCCACTATGCGTTCTGTGCTCAATTTACTCTATTCAGAGCAGAGTTTGCTAAATGCTACTGCGACTTTGACTGGAGCCAGGTTCTCTTGAAAAGCAAATTCCCTGCTCTGTCTTCTCCACCCTCATAATGTGGCACGGTGGCTCAGGTGCTTGCACTGCCGCCTCACAGGAAGAAGGTCCTGGGATTAAATGGAGGGGTTCCAATACATGTGGTTTTCTTAAGGAGGTTTTATTTCTCATAATACATTTACTTCAATTAAAGGTTGGATGTTTCTCATTTTATTACTGTGAGAATAAGAAAATTCAACAAAACTCTTTCTACTCATCTTTACCAGGAGTGCCAATTATAGCGGAGGGGACTGTAATAGTAGTAAGGTTCTGATTTTTGGCCAATGCTCCCATGCTGCACCAGTAAGGGTATTGCTTATGACAGTGCTTAACAAGATACAACAGCAGTGAGGTGTCTTGGTTCAAACTATTGTCTAGCACAGAATAAAAAAGAGACTATCTTGTCACACTCGCTTAAACATCACTAGGCATGACGACACAGAGTAGGCCTTTGACCTGTCTATTGCCTATAGTCTATAGCTCAGTTCTGTTTCCATTGTGATTGTAGCTCATTATACATGGACAAGTTCGGCCAGATTTTCTACTGCCAGCCAGTCAGCTGTTAGGACTGGCTCAGGTGATGACAAAGAGAAGGCACACCCATTTAAAATCAGATCACTACGAAATGGGCTGCGGTTAAACAAACCTACTGCACCTGTGTAGATGCTGGAATGTTCAGGAAAATGAAGCTATATGACTGATTAGATACTTTAAACATGTGCGTGCATAGGAGGCGTACAGCTTTTTGTCCTTTATCCGTAGCTTTATGACATGGTATTGTCAGGTATTATCCATGACTGCAAGAACCATGACAGAAAGATGAGGTAACTACTGGTATTGATTCTGGCTGAGAGTGCCTGAGAATAATCAACATCAACCGAGCAAAATGGAAAAAGAAAGTTGCGGCCTTATGCGCCTCATGGCTTGGACAAAACTAACTAACTAATGGATACGAGTCAGAAATTACTTTCACTGTTCCCACTACTGTGCCTGTGAAAGAAGTGCCTCAATTATAACGAAAACATAGAAGTGAAATGTTGCTATTATGGTTGCCTTTTGTTTATGTAATGTGGTGTGTTGTTTATTTAATGTATTTCGAATAAAGACTGACTGCTGCATCAAGGACAAACATCCTTTTTTTCTACAGCATATAGTAGGACCTTTAGCTGCAAATGCTGATGAATGTGACAACATTGTTACTCATCACCATAACCTTAATTTACATATGCACCTTAAAAGCTCATCGCACTCACTTTGTCTCGTTTCTTCCTCTCCTACTCTAGACTGGACTAGATCTCCCCCGTGGGATCATTTTTCCACCTGCAGAAACTCTCTGCTTACAGCTGCCTGTTCCCACCAAACTACCCATAATAAAAAAAAATGCCATCATTGACATGGTTTTATGCTTCATTGCTCTGATTGTCCTTATAACAGTAACCTTATGAGGACACTGTATACCCACTCAGCTGTCTTACAACCAATACTTGCTGGCTCGCTCTATTTTTATACACTATCAATTCTGTATACTTCATGTATATACCTTCCTCTTTGTTTCATAGAATCATGTACATATGCCACATGTGTGTAAATATGTTTTATCCGCTGATACGTGTATGCATCCTGTTCCAAAACTTAAGCTAACAACCTAAAACAAAAGGCATGCAACAACCTTTAAAAACCACCAACAGCCCAGCTGACACTGAGAAAAGCTTGCCAAGGCACTAACCGGTGTCTTATGGCAGTTTAGCTGGCAATGTCATGCGTGTGAAAGCTTTTCTTCCATTTTTGCAGGGTGTTCCAGCCCGTTACACAGGACTACAAAGGGCTAGCACAAGTAAGGACATTTGTGTTTGGTAGATTATTTCTTTGTTGTAACAATGCTTCTTGGCAATACATCTTATACAGTTGAAAAGCCTGTTTATTTCCCTTCTAAATGGTGCCTCATTTGTAAGGAACATGCATTTGGGGGATGAGCAGCAGAGCTCAGTATGTGAGTTGCGCCCATGAAAAATTTGCCAAATCTTCTCTGCAAATGTTGTTGTGCGATGTTTGGTCAGACACCTTAAGCCGAGATAAAGTCATCAGCTACGCCATAGAGGTGCACTGTGAGTTTACACATAAAAATGCCCTGCATACAGATAAAGTTTCATTGGTTGGACTTGGAGTTCTGGGAGAGAAGCCAGCCCATGTTGCCTTTGTGTGCTTTACAGAGCACAGAGCACAGAGCCTGAAACAAACACTAAGGCAACTGGGGCCAGGAAAAACTCCTTTTTAACAGGAAGGAACTTTGAGCAGAACCTGAGCTCAAAGGGGAGACCCATCTGCTTGGTGCCAGCCAGGTAAAGATATATCGAGATAGAAAAAGGGGGGAGGACCAAAAAGAAGAGAGAATCCGGAGCAAGCAGATGGATTCACACACGTATCAGAGGATAAAAGATATTTACACACGTGGCATATGTACATGGTACATACATGATTCCAGGAAACAAGGTATATACAGGAAAGTAAGGTATATACAGTACATGAAGTATACAGAAATAATAGTGTATACTTCTCGTTAAGCATGAAAAGAATACACTACTGCTAAAGCATGCTTAAACTAAAAGAACATCAGAATCGTGTTCAAGCTACCAGACAAACCAAGGCAATATCATCATTCATGATCACAAAAAGTTACTGTCGCCGAATTAACAGCTACTTATCATGGTGTGCAACATGGTCACAGCTACCTGTCAAGTGTCACTGATAGTTGCAGCAAAGGGAAACACAAAATATAAAGACCAGGTAAGAAAATTATTATATCCATAAGAGGCTATGTGATGCCTAGGTTTGTTAAAGGCAACTCTTATGTCATCCCTGTACTCATGTGTTTAGCCAAGAGGTAGAGACGGCAAGCACAAGCTATGCACAAACCAGTATCTAAGGAATCAGGTGAGCTGTTTACTGTCATGACAGTAATTTATGTTTAAAATATTCAGTGCACAAATCTGCACAAAAAAATATTATTTTGCGTCGGCATTGGCATTTCGTTTTTCATCCAGTCATTATTAAAACAAGTGTTACGTTTCATTTACTTTTAAACTGGCCTGTCCCAGTAGTGCCATCCTCGTCCTCAGACTCCCCTCCCATGTCAACGGTTTTTTCTATTCAGAACATCCTATTCATTTATGTATCAAATGTGTCAGTGCTGAATTGAACGTGAGATTGCCCAGAACGCGCTAAATGAACAGCTAGTGAACATGAATAGTGGCGCTAAAGGCACGTTACACAGGACAGTTTGTAGAGTACCGAAATTAGCACCTTGCAAAGTTACTGTTACTGAGGCATAACTACCAAAATAATATCATGGACATGATGACACAGACACATGGTAGACACCGTTTGTTAACGTATAACTTTACACCACACTATCCAATAGGGTGACCTCGCACTTTGAAGAAGATAGCAGATTTTAAAGCACATCCACACACACAAAAAAAGCAAAGCAAATCATGGATAATTAAATAAGTCAAAAACATGTTTATGGTCAACAGAATTGTCCCAGATGCACGGATTTGTGTTACCGGTTGCTTGCAAGAGCAGCATAGTTTAACTAACACGAAAGTTTGGTTAAAACGTAACTGCATTATAGCTTCCATAAACTGAATTAGCTGCGCTTTCAAGTGTCTAATTTGTTGGATTCATGTTTTAAATTTATGAAACACTGAAACCTCCCCGACTCCTGTATTCCCCAGCAGTTGCGCGTGTCCACAGGGTCGCGTTAGCTTGTCTATCTCTGGCTGATAATTCTAACACTCAAAAGTCAATGACAGTTCATAGTGACAGTAATGAAGACAAGGAACTTACTCGTCTGGACCAAAGAGATATACAGCAATAATAACTTTCCTACGATTCCGATCATTCTGAAGAGATTAAAATCGTTGCCGACTTTAAGAGGACTCTTCGTTACCGTAGCCCACATAAACTGCTCATTTTAATCACAGTCTCTCTCTTACATAAGGGCGGGGTTAAGTGTGCCCATACGCATTAAGAGATATGTCCGTTTGGTCATGGTCTGATTTGAGTGTGTTTCAGAGAGAGAGAGAGAGAGAGAGAGAGAGAGAGAGAGAGAGCTTTGACTTTGAGTAAGAGACAGAAAGATAGAGGGCTAGATATCTGTTAATATTTCATCCAGTTTTAAATCATTATGTAATATATGTTTTGTGGCATGTACATGTCTGAAACCAAGCACAAGAGACAAGGCACAATTATCTAAGATTTCTTATTACATCCCTGCTGTCTCCTGTTTTAGTAGTTCCTTGGGAAGAGTGAGGGGAAGGGTGGCTCTAGGAAGGATATTGTGTACAGGAAGTGAAGCATGTCACAGATAGGTCCAAGATCAAGGTACAAGGTCACTAGTTAATTGGTTACAGGCCTTGTTAGCAAAATAGTGATGAATTTGGTTCCCTTGACTCTATATCACATCTGCACTAATCACCACTATTGCTGCTCATGTTCTTACTGTTCACTATGGCTGCTCATGTTATTACTGTTCATACCACTTATGTCTTGTATCCAGGCGCGCTGGAACCTCTTTCATGCCGGGGGTGCTGTGGGCTCTACTAAAATATGTGACGTCACAACAATATGATGATAGACACGTATTTAGGGGCTATAGCACTGATTGTGACCACTAACTGACATTTAAAAAACTTTTAAAATACACCAGAACCATGCATGAACTATTTCTAATATATGCCAACTTTATTTCATTTTTCCGTAGCCAGTACAAATTCACTGCCTGAGTTCAATTAATGCAAATGTCCTCCATCATCTACCAGGGCTCTCAAGTTTTGAAGACAGGCAAGAGTGACATATCCCCCCGTCAAGCCCCGACCCGCCCCCATTCCGCATTCCGTCCCTTATATACAGCCGCGGAAAAAATTAAGAGACCACTTCAAAATTATCAGTTTCTCTGGTTTTACTATTTATTGGTATGTGTTAAAGTAAAATGTTCATTTTCGTTTTATTCTATAACCTACTGGCAACAATCCTACCAAATTTCAAATAAAAATATTGTCATTTAGATCATTTATTTGCAGAAAAATGACAATTGGTCAAAATAGCAAAAAAGATGCAGTGTCTTCAGATCTCGAATAATGCAAAGAAAACAAGCTCATATTCATTTTTAAACTACACAATACTAATGCTTACACTTAGGAAGAGTTCAGAAATCAATATTTGGTGGAATAGCCTTGATTTAAAATCACAACTTTCATGTGTCTTGGCATGCTCTCCACCAGTCTTTCACATTGCCGTTGGGTGACTTTATGCTACTCCTGGCGCAAGAATTCAAGCAGCTCGGCTTCTTTTCATGGCTTGTGACCATCCATCTTCCTCTTGATCACATTTCAGAGGTTTTTTATGGGATTCAGGTCTCGAAATTGGGCTGGCCATGACAGGGTCCTGATCTGGTGGTACTCCATCCACACCTTTACTGGCCTGGCTGTGTGGCATGGAGCATTGCCCTGCTGGAAAAAACATTTCTCAGAGTTGGGGAACATTGTCAGAGCTAAAGGAAGCAAGTTTTTCTTCCGGGACAACGTCTTACTTTGCCTGGCTGAGGTTTGTAAAAGACCATAAGGATTGAAAAAAGCGGACTGGAGGGTCTTCTAGTTCGTCTTCTCTGATGAGTCCAATTTTCAGCTTTGCCCAACACATGGTCGTCTGATGGTTAGACGGAGACCTGGAGAGGCCTACAAGCCAGAGAGTCTTGCACCTACTGTGAAATCGGACTCATCAGAGAAGACGAACTTAGAAGAACCTCCAGTCCGCTTTTTCAATCCTTATGGTCTTTTACAAACCTCAGCCAGGCAAAGTACAACGTTGTCCCGGAAGAAAAACTTGCTTCCTTTTGCTCTGACAATGTTCCCCAACTCTGAGAAATGTTTTTTCCAGCAGGGCAATGCTCCATGCCACACAGCCAGGCCAGTAAAGGTGTGGATGGAGTACCACCAGATCAGGACCCTGTCATGGCCAGCCCAATTTCGAGACCTGAATCCCATAAAAAACCTCTGAAATGTGATCAAGAGGAAGATGGATGGTCACAAGCCATGAAAAGAAGCCGAGCTGCTTGAATTCTTGCGCCAGGAGTAGCATAAAGTCACCCAACGGCAATGTGAAAGACTGGTGGAGAGCATGCCAAGACACATGAAAGTTGTGATTTTAAATCAAGGTTATTCCACCAAATATTGATTTCTGAACTCTTCCTAAGTGTAAGCATTAGTATTGTGTAGTTTAAAAATGAATATCAGCTTGTTTTCTTTGCATTATTCGAGATCTGAAGACACTGCATCATTTTTGCTATTTTGACCAATTGTCATTTTTCTGCAAATAAATGATCTAAATGACAATATTTTTATTTGAAATTTGGTAGGAATGTTGCCAGTAGGTTATAGAATAAAACTAAAATGTACATTTTACTTTAACACCTACCAATAAATAGTAAAACCAGAGAAACTGATAATTTTGAAGTGGTCTCTTAATTTTTTCCGCGGCTGTATGTAAAGTCATTGAATTAGATGTATTAATTGGGAAAAATGGTATTCTTGTACATTGCAGTCAACCTTATGCATTTAAATGTACCTTGACCTCTTGTACACTCATCTCTGCAGTCAATGGCAAGTAAACGTTTTTGACTGTGTTGGTTGCCTGCTGTTCGGCCTAATGACCCTAACTGCCTATTTAGCTTGTTACATCCAGCACACCTTGATGGGCACAGGAAATCTCTTGGCGGCAGGTAGAACACCAGTATGCTCATTTGTGGAAACATCAAAACACATTTTTGAACTTGAGCTAGGAACATTGTGTTCCACAGAATTAAATAAAAGGATGGTACGTTTGCTGGAAGCCAGTAGGGTTTTTGGAACATTGGAACTTGTCTCACGGTCCGACTCCGAATAGGTTTTGCCAATGGCTTTTTCCATAGGGAAGTCCTATTTCGACGAAGGGAAATCCTTTTCTGCATGGGAGAACTATTACAAATTGTGTGGGTATGTGACATTGTCAGCATTTGGGCGTCACCACTATTACAAAGCATGGTCCAAAGGTTGCTCCCAGTTCCTATTCAAAACATTTGAGATGAAAGAAGAACTGTGGCGGTAGAGGGACAATTGTACTTGTTCAGGTGCCCTGTGATGTTCACCATCACTCAGACAAACTCAGGTCAAACATAGGGTAATCTACTAAAGAAAGTAAATTGGATTTAGGTCAAGTTAACCAAGTACAACAAAAAACTATTCAACACTGCCATTTGTATTAGCTAGAACAGCCCAAAGAATCATTTTCCAGTCCACGTATGGTCAACATGTGTTATATTATATAGTTTAGTTCAAAGCAGCCAAAACTAGGTCCAGTCAACATATGTTTAAAATGTAAGTGGCTGGAAATTAGGGGACTGCACAGCATGAGAGCCATCAAGAAGATCACAGATGCTGCAGAGAAGGCGTCCAGGCGTCTATGGGGGTGAGGGGTGATCCGTGGACCTCGCAGGGTCTGGGCTTGATCACTCCCAGCTGGGTCTTCTGGGCGAGGGTGTCAGATGAGAGAGCCAAAACACTGTTAGTAGTATGATTGTAGAAACAATCCTTTATCTAGTGCTGTTATGGTGCAAAGCTTAGAATGATATTCGCAAACAGGCCACATTCACACTTTTTGGCTGCCTGTTGGGCTTGGTATTAAAGGCTCATGGGGCAGAACTAATGTTGACGGCTTTGGCATCATAGAACATCAAAGGGCCTATTGGATGGGTGTCCCCTGCATGTGATTGGTTGGAGATTACTGGTGCTGCCTTACACATGAGATTGTTTTCCAAATGTTACTCTTGTTTGGTTGGTTGATGTTTGCATGTTTTTGTTTAAGTTTGCATTCTTGAGATTTTAACTTGTTGAACTGGCGGCTGAGGCACTTGTGCTCTGTGGTAAATGCTTCATCTACAGGACACATGTTCTTGTTGTTGTTGTGTCTAAAATTGAGCCGATGGCAATGATATGGCAAGTAAAGCAGACAATACCAGCATTGCATGCAGATGAGATGGTAAGTGTTGACAGAGGCCAACATTTTCTTATCTTGTGTCATCTGACCAAAGAATGTGCTCCCAGTATTCATCAGGCTTTGAAAAAATATATTATTTAGCAAAGTTTAATCTTGCAGTTCTATGCAGAGGAGCTGTTCAGCATGTTTGGCCTTAACCTGCTCAGGACTACCACATGGAATGCATAGTCCTGACAGTGAAGCAGAGAGGTGGGAGTGTGATGAAATATGGCTGAATGAGTGCAAAATGTTTTGGCATCCTCCGCATACCTTCTGTGTGTGATGGCCCTCTCTGGCACTGCTTGTGTCTCTCTGGTTGCACTGAAATGTGAATACTTGTTTACCTTTGACTTGACTGCTTTTTCAAACTCCAAAAACTTGACCACTTCATTAAGAATACAGAGGTTGCCAATTCAAAGCATAAAAACAAAACAGAGAAACATTATTTTTCATTAGTATATCACACAACATTATTTTTTTCTTCCACTTTCATTCTTTCCAGCCCCTAGCTACTATGAAATGTATTGTTATCTCTTTGGCTCACTCAACAGATAGGGCATGAACAGAACAAGGCCATCGTTCTGGATTAAACCCTCAGGCGCTGTAAACAGGTTTGCATCTGTGATGTTCAGCTACTAGACATCTTGCCATCGGACCTGACAAACGTAAACGCAATGTCTCAATGCCCTTGATATGTGAAGGCACTACCTATGATGCTTATGTTAAGATTATCACATCACATTACATATCAAGATTCCTACAAATGCACACACGCCAACACACAGACACAAACTACCTACCTACCTCTTTAAACTGGCTTACATGAACTCACTCACTTGCATTCACACAGTATAGGAACTGAGGCTTATTTCAAAATGCAAATCTTCTGTGACTTGGATTTAGTTTTGAAATACACATAAGCACACACATGCACACGCGTGCATGCTCCCCTGTGATTTATAATCGAGATCAGACAGTAGGCCTAAGGCCGACATGTGATGATACCTTCACTACATGCAGATGAGATAGTGAGTGTTGCCACAGGAGAATTTTTTTTTATCTTGACCTCATCTGATGTACTCCCGATATACATCAGGCTTTTTGAAAAAGTATAATTTAGCAAAGTTGAATCTTTCCGTTCTGTGCAGAAGAGCTGTTCAGTATGTTTGGCCAGAACCCGCTCAGGACTACCACAGTGATTGCATAGTCCTGACAGTGAAGAACAGAGGAGGGTGTGTGATGATATGGGGCTGCATGAGTGCAAAAGGTTTTGGCATCCTCTATGCCGAAAAGGATCAAGGAGTAAGAGCACACGTAACCTTCTGTGTGTGATGGCCCTCTCTGGCACTGCATGTGTCTCTCTGGTTGCACTGAAATTTGCACACGTGTTTACTTGTTTACCTTCAAGTCCTTTACCTTTGACTTGACTGCTTTTTCAAACTCCAAAAACTTGACCACTTCATTAAGAATACAGAGGTTGCCAATTCATAGCATAAAAACAAAACAGAGAGGAATCACCTAGGTCCAATTTGCCCACTTGGACGGTGAATGTTTGTTGCGGCATAGGACACCACCTTCCAAATACAGTCATGAACTTGCATGGAATGACATGGATTTAAAAAAAAATTCTTCAACTTTCTTTCTTTACACTCCCCAGCTACAATGAAATGTATTGTTATCTCTTTGGCTCACTCAACAATTAGGGCATGGAAAGAACAAGGCCGTTGTTCTGGATTCAACCCTCAGGCGCTGTAGGCAGGTTTGCATTTGTGATGTCCAGCTACTAGACATCTTGCCATCGGACCTGAGAAATACAATGCGCACGCAATATCTTTGATGCCCTAGAGATGTGAAGGCACTACCTATGATGCTTATGTTAAGATTATCACATCACATTACGTATCAAGATTCCTACAAATGCCCACCCCAACACACAAACACAAACTGTGTCCTACCTCTTTATGCAGGCTTACATGTACTCACTCACTCGCATACACACAGTATAGGAAATGAGGCTGATTTCAAAATACAAATCTTCTGTGACTTGGATTTAGTTTTGAAATACACATAAGCACACACATGCACACGCGTGCCTGCTCCCATGTGATTTATAATTGTGATCAGACAGTAAGGCAGACCGGAGATGGTACCTGCACTACATGCAGATGAGATAGTGGGCCTCATTTATAAAACGTTGCGTAGAAACCATCCTACATTTTGTCTAAGACATTTCCTGAAATGAGCGTAAGTGAGATCCACAGTAAACAGACATACACACAAAAAACACGTGTACGCCAATCCTTCGGTTATAAATCACAAATGGTCGTGAAATTGTGCGCAACTGAATCTCCGCCCTCAAAACGCCCCTATTTAATCTAATCAGCATATTATCAATGCACAAACAGAGCGCATCCTCAATGCACAAACTCTCTGTGACAGTGGCAAGCAAGAAAGAAACATGTAAACAGAAGAATTAAAGTGAGGCTGGCATCGACGTTCTGCTGACGGAACAGCAGATGCGGGCCAAAACATCGTTAGAAAGCCTGTCTGGTGGCGTAATGGCAAAAGCAAAGTATTTGACACGTAGTAGACACGTCTCCGAAGCACCAGCACCTGCGGTACGAGAGGCACCAGAAGCCGCATCTGCGGCAACAGCACCAAGGCTTTGGTGCGCTCCACTACCGACCTGTGCTGTATTGAAGTGGGCTTCCTAGGCTTTCTGAGTGTGCGAAATATGGATGAGAATACATTGGGAAACCTGTTTTACGCAGGAAATCCTCTTTCACATTTTGCTGGGCACTGTATGGAAATCTAATAAATTGTGGGCATATACTGCGAAGAACATCGGGCGAAATTCTTCTTAATGATGACGGGGATTGCTCGACTGGTCCCATCGGAACGTTACTGTAGCCAGGAATCCAAGAACGGACAATACCTGAACGTGTATGGCCTGGTTGCCTCTGGTGCGCCTCTCTAGACGAGAGACCATTTGGGCACAACCAGTGGTGTAGTGGTCCCTGGAGAAGTGGGTAAACTCTTTAATTTTTTTAAGCAGCCCATACAGCACATGATAAACGCCCTGTTTTGACAAGTGGTTAATCCAATGCTGACTGAAAAATAAGTGGGTATACTCCGTATACCTGCGCTGCGTATACCCTGGACTACACCACTGTGCACAACGCTCTCGGCAAGCGGTAGGCCTACTGCTTATCAGACATATCATCCTGTGTCAAAAAGTCTGTACGATCACAAAAAAACCCTCTCTCTCTCCTTATTGCGCAGTTGGCGATATCCTCTAACAACGCCAATGCAGCCATATCTCCTACTGAAAACTAAGCCACTTTTAGTCTTTTTATAGGCTATACGTTTGAGCGAAATGTTTTACACGTGTGAAATTAAAACGGAATATCTATAAAATGTGAATATCATTCATGTGTAAATTATTCTAATAGTTTATTTGATTTTATTGAGCGAAACATTAATTTGGCCTTTCACCATTAGCCCAAATGGTGACGTTGATGAAACTGCGTGTCGGCTGTCGGGGCTCGGAGAGTCCTGAATTCCTGCAGTACTCAAGTATTGCCGCAAGGAAATGTACTTACGTCAACTGAAACCAGACGTAGAGATACGTCCTTTTCTACGTCTAAGACGGTTTTTATAAATCTGTACTTAGACGTGGATTTGATCGCACGCACAGTCTAAGATCAGTTCTGTGCGTAAGTATGTTTTATAAATGAGGCCCAGTGAGTGTTGCCACAGGAGAATTTTTTTTTATCTTGACCTCATCTCTACTCCAAATATTCATCAGGCTTTTTGAAAAAAAAATATTACGTTTACATTTAGTCATTTAGCAGACACTTTGGGACACAAGGGAGATATTTAGCAGAGTTTAATCTTTCAGTTTTATGCAGAACAGCTGTTCAGCTCAGATGGGGTTCAGCATGCACCCAGCCAGGACTGCCACAGTGAATGCATGGTCCCAGCAGTGAAGCACGGGGGCGGGAGTGTGATGATATGGGGCTGCATGAGTGCAAAAGGTTTTGGCACACTCCATGCCGAAGATGATCGAGTCTGTCATCAAAATGGAAATGACTTTGAACTGCAACTCTTGTAAGGAATGTGCTATATAAATAAAGTCTTACTTACTTCCTTGATAGATACTTATCCCGTTTTTCCTGTTTTGTGGCCCTCTTCACTTCCCTTTCTTGAAAGAACAAATGACAGCCCAGCCATTCAAATTCTGAGATTACATTTGTTTTACCATGGAGGAATCTCCAGATGTCAGAGTGGCACGTGTCCAATGCCATAAAAAAACTTATTTTTGTAAATATACTGTACAAATAGCTCAGTGTGTTTATCTGTGTGGTAAGATCTTTTGCCCTTGGGTGAGTGCCAACATAGCTCTCAATCCTTTATTTATTTATATTCACACACACATAAGGTCCAGAACTTGAGCAATCCTACATTTCCCAATTAACTCTTCACAGATTAACCTGATTGTAAGAACTATGATACCCATAATGCTTGGCATGTGATGGTTAATATATACAAGAAAGAGAAAAAGAGGATTTTCGTTGTGGCTGGAGTTTGAATTAACAGTCTTCTCAGTTCGAACTCGTGTGTCCGTGATTATTTATAATTCTACTACACCAAGAACCTATTCCCGAAGAGATTAAGGTTTACATGAGCATCATCAAGGTTTCCATAACTGCATCCTGAATATCTTCTTTTTTGTTTTTGTTCTTGACCCCTGTGATAGTATCCCCTCCACTAGCCAAGAGACTCAGGGCTATGTGCTTCCTGTGTTTGTTTGTTAATGCCATGTGCTTCCATAATTATCCTGAACTCCGCCCCAACCTGCCGTCCACCACACCTGCTCTGTTAATTCCCCCTGTTTTATAGCCTGATTAGTTCCTCCTGCCTCTTGTTTGTTCCTCTCCAAAAATCAGTTTCTCCTCTACTATTTAAGTTCAGTCTGTCTGTTGATCTCTGTTGGCCTTTTTTTTGCGAAACCGTATCAAGATTCCTACAAATGCACAGCCCAACACACAAACACAAACTGTCCTACTTTCTTTATTAAACTGGCTTACATTTACTCACTCATTCACTCGCATACACACAGTATAGGAACTGAAGCTTGTTTCAAAATACAAATCTTCTGTCACTTGGATTTAGTTTTGTAATTCACATAAGCACTCACTCACTCACTCACTCACTCACACACTCACACATACACATATGCATTAGCAAAATCTGATGTTGGCAGAATACAACAGATGATAAGGTTCACCATGCAACAGATACACAATAGTGTGCCTGCTCCCCTGGAATTTATAATAGTGATCAGACAGTAAGGCAGGCAGGTGATGACTAATTTACGATCTATGCAGAAGAGCTGTTCAGCATGTTTGGCCTGAAACAAACCGGTCAGGACTGCCACAGTGACTGCATAGTCTCGGGTCGGCAGTAAAGCACAGAGGTGGTAGTGTGATGATGTTGCACTGAAATGTGAATACTTGTTTACCTTTGACTTGACTTTGACCTATTTCAAACCTTAACTCCAAAAACTTGACCACTTCATTAAGAATACAGAGGTTGCTAATTCATAGCAGAAAAACAAAACAGAACAGCCTATTTGGCCACTTGTACGGTGGCTGTTGGTTGCGGCATTGGACACAACTTTCCATATCCATTATCCATTCTTCCATGACCTCTGGTTCAGTCCCATCTTCTCTTAAATCTGCTGCAGTGACACCGACGCTGAAAAAACCTGGTTCAGACCCCAACAACTTCAATAACCTTCGTCCCATCTCCAAACTGCCATTCCTCTCAAAAATCCTGGAAAAGGTAGTGGCATCACAGGTCCATGCCCATCGCTCCAACAATAACCTCTATGAACAATTCCAATCCGGTTTTCGCCCCCTGCCACAGCACAGAAACGGCCCTCCTCAAAATCACTAATGACCTCCTGATGGCAGCTGACTCAGGACTCCTAGACTGGTTCCACTCATATCTCTCTGGCCGTACTCAGTTCATCCAGTTAAAATCATTCTCATCCCACCCATCCCCCCTCTCCACTGGTGTTCCCCAGGGCTCTGTCCTTGGCCATATCCTATTCATCATATACCTCCTCCCACTTGGACTGATTTTCCGTAAATACAACATTAATTTCCACTGTTATGCGGATAAAACCCAGCTCTACGTTTCCACCAAACCCACTTCCACCTTCCCACCCTCCTCCCTCTGTGCCTGTTTACAGGAAATCAAAATTCCTAAACCTCAACAGTGAAAAAACTGCAAACACACCCTCACCAAACACCCCAGTTTCACCCTCACCCACTCCTCGGTTACCCCCTCTCCTCAGGTTTAAAGCCTGGGTGTCATCCTCGACAGCACCCTATCATTCCATACCCACATCAACAACACCATCCGATCTGCCTACTTTCACATCCGAAATATCAACCGCTTCCGCCCCTCACTCACTCCCAACACCGCCGCAATCCTGGTTCACTCCCTTGTCACTTCCCGCCTGGACTACTGCAATTCCCTTCTCTTTGTTCTCCCACACAAACTCCTCCACAAACTTCAACTGGTACAAAATGCTGCTTCCCGTATCGTCACTAGGACGCCATCCATCAGTCACATCATCCCCGTTCTACATCAACTGCACTGGCTTCCCATTAAACACCGCATTAACTACAAAATCCTCCTCCACACATTTAAGGCAATCCATAACCTCGCCCCTCCATACCTGTCTGACCTCCTCCACATCAATGTCCCTACCCGGTCTCTCAGGTCTGCCTCCTCCATCACCCTGACCGTCCCCAGAGCCCATCTGTCCACCATGGGATCCAGAGCCTTCAGCCGCTCTATCCCTCACCTCTGGAACTCCCTCCCCCCTGACATCAGGAACATTGACCCTAACTCAATTGCTCTTTTTAAAACACATATCAAATCACACCTGTTTAGACAGGCCTATAACCTGTAAAGGTCCTGCCAACTGAAGTTGTTGCTGTATTATGTATTATTCAATGTTTTATTCACTGTTGTAAGGCGACCTTGGGTTTCTTGAAAGGCGCCCTATAAATAAAATGTATTATTATTATTATTATATCCACTGGATAGTATTCATATTTTCTTGCACGGCATGACCTTGATTTCAAAAACCACCATGCAACAACCAATCAGAGCAGGAAAAATCAATATATGTTACAGATACAAATTACACAAAATAACAGTAGAAACGCTATTTTGCAGTTCCATCAGAACACACACACACAAATATTGATACACGTTTACACACACACACACACACACTCAAACACACACACTGATATATGTTTATCTGTGCTTTGGAGAAAATAATCTACTAAATGTAAATGTCATGCACAAACACGCAAACACACACACATACATTATCTGTCTTGATATCCATGTCTCTGACATTTCAGTTATCAAATGTCGGTCGTGTCCGTTGCTCCGGCTGGGCTCAAATATCACGTCCAACTGGCCAAGCAAGACCACCTCAGCGCTCCCTGGCGCTCCCATGAGCGGTGTGTGTGTGTGTGTGTGTGTGTGGTGTGTGTAAGTGTGTGTGTGTGTGTGTGTGTGTGTGTGTGTGTGTGTGTGTGTGTGTGTGTGTGTGTGTGTGTGTGTGTGTGTGAGAGAGTGTGTGTGTGTGTGTGTGGTGTGTGAGTTTGTGTGTTGTGTGAGTGTGTTCACTCTCCTTTCGTTACTTCTTCCTTACTTAACTTTTGCATTTCATGCACTGGTATTTCCTTCAGGAAATGAATATTCTAGTTTATTTAAAAATGTTCAGGGCACACAAATAGTAATTTACTGTAATCACGTCTGTAATTTTATGTATTTTATTTCAACTTAAACAAAATAAGTAGACAATAAACCATGCCCCATCAGCATCTCCCAAATACAACTACATTTAGTTCTATTGGAGATATGAACTGAGTGGAAAGGTTTTTCCAGATGAGCTTAATTGAGGTAAGACTGCAGTAGACTAAACTTTGCTTTGCTCTTCCCATTCTGTGACGACAGTGGGAGGTTGCCTTAAGGGAGAGAAAAACAGACTGGCTTGCTTTTTAAACTCAACAGTTGAGGGATGAGACACCCACCACACACAAATACTCCAGCAGGGTAAGATATGCGAACTATAACTATTATTAAGACTTCTTTATTACTTTTTTTAGGATTCGAAGAATTGTGCCAACTGATAGGCCCTGCAAGTGTTTGCTGTCGAAAGCCTGTCCCCATAGGACGAGCGCATTGCTATAGCGATTTATAAACTTGCAACATGCGCAGAATACCGTGTTGTGGGAGAAACGTTTGGTGTAAGCAAGACTACTGGCCATAGATGTGTGTATGCATTTTGCTTTGCCATCCGTTGTCCATGGGCAATGAGGGGAAACAACACATAGAAACCACAGATATAAAGGGAGCGTGCCTATGTTCCCACAGCCCTATGTCCAACAGGTTTAAGAGCTTCTTCAAAATTAGGTCTCATGTTCCCACCGCTCTGTGTTCCCCCATTTCTAATATTCATTACAAAATGAGGCCCTATGTTCCTACAGTTCCCACATTTCTACCCCTGCCTGGTAGCTAAGGGTTCACCATTCCGTATCTGGCGATTTAAAGGAGCTAGCTAGCTTCCAAACTCTCTTGAGCTCAACACCGCTACTCCAACATGGGTGTGAAAAGGTGAGGTCCCTCCCCCTTCTCACTGTGGTTCTCAAGGAGAGAAAGGCTGGACTACCCCACCGTAATGGTTGGTTCGTTGTTCCCCTGGACCTGTGGACGGACCCAATTGGGACTGGTTGGGCTAAATTAGCCCCTGGAATACCTTGTTAAATGGTGCACCTCATTGTTGTGCTAGAGACAGACTGGACAGGCTGCAGAGAAGCTGAGACAAGGTACTATACAAACCTGTGTGACACAGTTGGACCTTGTCTGTTTTAATAGCTTTAGTTTGGTTCAGTATATGTTTCTTTGTTTTGGGGTTGGGATTACCTTGGTGTATGTGTGTATGATTTTGGGGTTCAAGTCCCTTATTTTTTTGTATATATCATTTGGGGTTTGAGTCTCTGTAGTTGTTAATAAATATACATGATGACAGGTAGTGAAAACATTCAAAATAAGCAAGGGGGCCCTGCTGAGGCAGGGACGTGCACAGGAGTGGGCTAAGGTTGCTTGGGCACCTGCGCGTTTGCCCTCCTCAACTGAAGTTGCCCCTCCGAAGGAAATATATATATTTGCGATCAGGGGACGGGGGCGTGGCAGCAACGGTTAGTGAGAGTTTAAAATTATATTGGCAACATTTGCGATCAGATGACGGGGGCGTGGCAGCGGCGGTTAGTGAGAGTTTAAAATGATATTGGCAAAATTTGCAATCAGATGACGGGGGCGTGGCAGCGGCGGTGAGAAAAATTAATGTGTTGCCCCTTTTTTCCAGGGCAGAGCGCCTGCCCTTCAAAATCCCTGTGCACGTCCCTGTGCTGAGGTGTGTTAATCGGCTGCTAAGTGTGTCTGCAATCACGTATTGTGTCTGATGCCCAATTTATGCTCAGACGTGCAAGCACAAGCGCAGGCGCAGGCGCTGAGCGCGTCTTTTCACGTCTTGCATGCGGTGGGCCAATTTTTCTAGACTTGCGCCAAAATGTACACAACATTTACACAAGCCTTGCAGCCTGCTAGGCTGTGATTGGTCTGCTGGTCGGTGGACTACGTCCTGTCTGGATGTCTATAACCCATCGTAATGAACCGAAACCACTTGTAATGAACAGAAGTTTGTTTGAATTGTTTACTTTGATGAATATGCTATTCGCTAGCGCGGTCTCTATGGAATTTCCCCTGTATGTTAGCATTAAGCTAACGTATTTTCTATCACAGTTTAAACACGCAATGCTATGTGAAACGAATGTTACGAGATGAGATTACTAAAATGTATTCTGCATGTCTGCTCAGTTTTACAGTGCTACCCAAGTAAAGGTTTGAAAATAACTTCAAGCTTCAGACTTTCTGTAAGGGAAACTGTTTTCTATCTGCCTAGCAAATGACCTATTGTTCTGGAGGTTTATTGCTTTGCAACAGGGGCAACCTTTTAGGGAGCATAAATTGCTATGAGTACATTTACACAACAATGTGACACCGTTGCAGAAGCAAGTGCCGGCCTTGACTCCTTATCACATTATGCAATCTTTGCTTCAAACAATCAGGTCTACTGACATCAGGCCAACATGCATTTCCTGTTTACCTTCCATCTCTGAAGGAGGGGGGGGGGAATCATTTTCTGAGGCGGCATTATGTGACACAATACATCAATGGGAGACCACATAAACAATGTAATCCAGACGGTGTCTCCCCATTGAATCATTTATTTGACTTAAAACTTTATTAAAATGTACACCTTTCAAGCATTGTGAGATCCTCCCCACTCTGTAATGTTAACTACATTTCAAAGAGGTCCTTCCAAGGCCAGGAGAAAAAAGGCAGGAAAAACCCTGGGTCATTTGGCTAATCTCAAAAATATATGTCCACCCGTTAAATGTATTTGATTAATCTTACAAGCTTAACAGTCAACAGTTACAGAAACATGTAGAGCATGTACAGAAACAGCTAGCTGACAAAAAAAAAAGAAGAAATACTGAAATGTGTGACATGCTCTTTGTTTGAACTAAGCCCTCATTTCCAAAGTCAGCCACCAGGTATCATATGTCAGTGTCAACACTATTAATTGTGGGCTACAAACATTGCTTGATTTAAAGTGTCAATAGAAGTGTCCTGGCATTGAAAAGTGGAGGACAAGGACATCTGGTTGTTGAAAAGTAACACTTGTAAACTCTGTCTGTAATGACCACATGCAGATTCTACTTCCTGACCTCAATGTGATGGGAATATGTGAAGTTTACAGTTTTGAACAGTCACCAGTCAGATTTAATAACTTTAACCCACGTGTCAGTGTCAGTGCCAGTTGACACACCCCAAGGTGTGATGTTCAAAGCATATTTTCGTGAAAGTGCTCCGGTTTGTCAGATGACGAAAGAGAAACTGGGCATCAGTAGGAGGCATCTCAGGAATTCAAAAGAAAGCGGTTAATTTTCTGTTTATGAAACACGACAGCTAACAGAACGAATTCTAGCAGTGGCATTGAAAACAGTGTTTGAATTTCTGAGCCACAAGTTCCACATCCTCTTGGGGTATATTGATGCTGCAGTGCAAAATATTACGCACACAAGGGAAATCAAGTCCGTGGGAATCAGGTAACGCACGACCTACACTTAAAACATTTCTAAATACTAATACTTGTAAAAGTGTATAGCTTAAGGGTGTTGCTTACATGCCACTTTACAGTCGTACAATATTGATGGCAGGAGCAGACCCAGGTTAATATAATTACCAGAACAAACATCTACCCATCTTCATTTGTTGAACTTATAGATTCGTCCGATATCAACATAAGCTGCTCAGCCCACAACGATGTCCGTTCAAAGAAGACATGTCTTGATGATTTATTTTTATCTGTTACTCAACTTCGTTCTGTGCGAGGAAGGTGAGTGTGTTTGTTACATTACTTACTTTCTGTGGGCTAGTCTGGACACATTCGTTTCTCACGCCCCATACTGCGCTGTTATTGATATGAGTTTCCATCCAAACCATTTGCATATCTTAATTGCCGTCTGAAAAAATAAATAGTAAATAAGCCATTATTTGCTTTTTCTTCATTATTTGCTAATTAACATGAACCATAGATGTACATTGTGAGTAAAAGTTTCCTATCTGCAAAAAAACACTCTCTCTTCCTCTTTCTCTCTCAAGTTTAATCATTATACAAAACGCTATACTTAGCAGTACTTAAATGGATACATGTAATACAATAGCAACAAACTTCGTATAAATCCGCTATCAGCCTTAGTCGCAATTTACCCTATGCGATTCGGGAGTTAAGGTAACCAATCAGATTAGATACCAATTCCACGCGTTTCCATTTTATTCGAATGGAAATTGGTGTAAAATACTTGAATGGAAACTTAGTAACTGTTGGTGCGCATTTCGCTAAGGCATTGTTCGCCATTTCATGTAACGTATGTAAGCAGAGGTTTGCGTGTAGTGTACCCGGACTCTACCCCCTTCACACTAAAAAAAAAAAAAACACTCGTTCTCATCGCCGGTAACGGAAGGAGTAACACAGTGAGGTGTGATGCTATAGTGGATACATTTAACCCTATATTACAGTTATGTAGCAGACGGATTTGGATAATTGCGACCCTACATGTAGTAAACAGATAACATGTTATATTGATACTAAACAGACTTGCTAATTCACACAAAATGATGACGGAACACTCAATGTCTCATGGACGCACGGAAAGAAAGAACGTGCAAATTATCTGGTCCGAAAATGGACCACCAAACTACTGCTGCTGTTGATTCTTCTGCTCCTACTTCTTTTGACCAACACTGTTTAGAGATGCGTCCGGCTAATGTAGTGGTAACGTGACGATGTGATTGATGGGTCAAGGGGTGTATTCTGATAAGCTTTTGTTTAACACTGTGCGTTAAAGCTTGGAGATCCCCCCTCAAAGCATGCGTGCACGAACGCAATTCTGTAAATTATGGACACATCTAGACATCCTTTCTTCCCAGATGTAGTTCCACCTAGAGTAAAGGTAGACGTGGAGATCCCTCCAGTCATTGGCCAATCAGAGGTCCCGTTGGCGACGTGCACCGCGGCTCAGGCCTGGCCAGAGGCACAGGTGTCATGGGATGTGGGTGACCTCGACAGCGTTCGAGAAGAGACCAGGTCAGCTGGGCATCCAGATGGAACTGTCACTGTCACCAGCCACCTGATGGGCGTGCCTTTTAAGAACATCCACGGGAAGGAGGTCCGCTGTTTGGTCAGGCACCCCACCCTGGAGAGAGAGAGGACTGTGCCCTACACCATAGATGTGCATTGTGAGTAAAAGTGTCCTATCTGCAAAAAACACTCTCTCGTCCTCTCGCTCTTTCTCTCTCTTCCTCTCACTCATTCTCTCTCTCTCCCAATTTGAATCAATATACAAAAAGCTATTCAAGAATTGTTTTGGAAAATGCAAAATATCTCTCTCTCTCTCTCTCTTCCTCTCTCTCTCTCTTCCTCTCTCTCTCTCTCTCTCTCTCTCTCTCTCTCTCTCTCTCTCTCTCTCTCTCTCTCTGTGTTTGTGTGGTGGTTGTTTTTTAATGGTTACAGATGCCCCACTGATGGGAAAAATCATAACGCCCGAAGGTGGGACAGAGGCAAGGGAATACCAGTGTGTTGCCGATGCCAACCCCGCACCAACAAGCTTTGTGTGGAGGAGGTAAGGAGAGGCCAAACAGCAGCCACCTGTTTACACCCTCAGGCCAGTTCCTACAACCTGTATGCATTCATTTCCTGGAAGCAGCGTGAGGGTTATATGACTTTACTGATTGTCTGAAAAAGTACATGGAAACATTGTAGCTCGCCATGTTTCAAATTGTAGACGTATAAAAGACATTAGAGTTTATGGTGAGGACGATATGGAGTTGTATGAGAAACAAGCAAAACAAATAACAAAAATTCAAAACACTCAATTCTTCACACACACACAAACGCACGCAAGCACCCCCCCCCCCCCCCCCCCCCCCCCCCCCCCCCACACACACACACACACACACACACACACACACACACACACACTCACACACGCAGGCATGCACGCCAAAGGTGCACAATGAAAGTGAGGTCGTATGAGAGGCCTAGAGAAAGGGAGATTTCCTGTGTGATTGTCTCTAGCTTAATGACCTCGTTGAGGTTTTGTCTTTCCTCTTGTGCTGTAACTCTTCTGTCATTTAGTTTCCTCTCAACCAGTATTACTAAACTCTGACAAGATGTCAACGACGACCCAACACAGTCATTAAACAAAGCGGTTCAAGTGCCACTTGTTGTTGATGAACATGGATCATGCACCAAACGCCAGAATTTTTTGAGTGACGACTAGTGTGACATGAGGAGAATTTCACTAAATTTGACAAATATTGTAATGGGTTATAATCAAGGACTACGCCTTTAAATCTGTGTATACATACATTTGGGGATTATGGATCCAAGCATTATGATCACGCTCAAAGAGGCAAACAGGAAAGAGTAAAATGAAGCTGGGTCTTCATGGATTAATACACATTCAGGGAGAGGTAAGATTATTACCGGCTGATTTTTGGGATTGTTCAGCATATGGTGTCTGCTAGTAAAGGATTATCTTTGTTTCTCATTCTTAGCCAGAGCCAGGCCTTACCTGATGGTGTGAGACCCAAGGGGGACAGACTGCACTTCCTCGAGTTGAACTCTGCCCTTAACGGCGAGTATAGCTGTGAGGTCACAAACCCATATGGGACGGCTGTGTACTCCATATATCGCTACATAGGTGAGATTCTGTGCTTCTTATGACGTCTAAAACTCCATGATTTTCTATTCAGACTGTGTAATGTATATTGTACATTTTTTAAAGGCTTCGATTTCATGTTATACTGTGCTATGAGGGGTTACACACGAGAGTGTTTCATTTCATCTTCAGCGAGGTGGAAGATATAAATCACTGTGGGCCATTCAGTGTCTAAGTATTCATGTGTGCGAGTGTGTCATAACATCTGAAATGTACTGTGACACAAGTGATCCACTTTTTTGTGTGTGTTATTGTATTATATTACAGTTCGTCTTCCTTAACAGAGCACATGCGAACATCTACATTTAACAATGCATGCAACATTTGATCTAACTCCAAATTATTTATTTCCAAATCGGTCCGAAATGCAGTTGACCCCGACGACACCCACAATGAACTTTGACTGCTGCCCTGATTTGTCATTGTGGGTAAGTTTATCCCATCCTACACACACACACACACACACACACACACACACACACACACACACACACACACACACACACACACACACACACACAAACACACACACACACACACACACACCCACACACTAACACTGCTCATCTTGTCATGCAGCTCTTTCTGGACCCGGCTGAAGAAATCCAAAGGCTCATGTCTGGCTCATGTCTGGCTCGTAACATACTAGACTTCACATGCATATACTGTACTTTCATTCATATACTTGCTTTATGCTTTATTTATTTATCTTTGATATTCCATCCATTGCAAGCAGCTTCTTTGCAAAATCCCAGTGCACTTTAGTGATGTAAAAACATACTCACCTTCATCAGTAATGAGACAGATATTCACAAGTCCATGCACAATTCAAAATAGAATTGCTACAGTAAATAGTGAAAAATTAAAATATAAACAGCCTCATGTAATGCACAGTGTTGTTAATGAATAATAATGAAAATGTTATATAATTCTATATATTTGTAAGTTACTTGAAGTCATTGCTCTTTGTCAATTGCTCTTTGCCGTTGCTTTGTGCCATTGCATGTCAATAAATAAAGGATTTATTTAAGTTGATCAGTCTGGTGCTTTTGCAAGTGCGTGTGTGTGAGTGTGTGTGTGTGTGCACTTGCATGAGTGTTTGCATGTTTAGTCATGATGCATGATGTAGACGCAGCATTGTACTGTTGTATACTCAGGCCCTTTGATCTTTTCACCCTAGAACAAGCCTCGTTCCAACCATGTTAGTTTCGCTTGCCTGTTACGTGCAACATGTGACACTTGTTTGACCACAAGGTTTGAGCAAGGCTCTTGTGACCTCAGCAGGACACATCTCCAGTCCAAGAGACATCCGTCAGCACCTAAGATTTACGTCAGAGGTGGTTAAGTGTACTTTCCGTAGTGCTTCGCCTTCACTACATCACGTGTCTACACTAAGCAGTCATGGGTGTGCATGGCTATAGATGTCCATATCCATCAGTGTGATTCTACACACATACCTTACCTATTCATAGTACTTACAGTTTTTTCCTATCGTTTTCGGTCACGTACCCATACCATGGTCACTTTTCCCTATCACTTAACACAGTGGGCTTTAGAGACACACACCTCTGCATATCTATAAACCTTTGGTGCAAAATGCACTACAACAACCACACCACAACAAATGCTGCCATAACTTAACACATGTTTCCTCTCAGAACACAATGACCTAAAAAACACATTGAAGCATTGCCAATTGCATATATAAAATGTTGCTGTTTCCTACAGTTTGGCATAGATTTCCTGTAGTGTTGCATTGAATAAAAAGAGAAAAAAAAGAGACAAACACTTCTTTGGACTACAGTAATACAGTTTGTAATATGACAGTAAACAAATAATTCTAAAATGCTGAAATATATCAATCCAAGCAAACAATCTGCTGACAGTGTTCATATGTCAGTTTCCCTCTCACAATAGATGTCACAATTGACAAGTGCTGTACATTTACTTTACTGTAATTGCAAATACTGTAAATGAGTGTTTTATCAGAAACCTAAAATAAGATTTTTTTGGGGGGGAAATTACGTAATATTTGATCAAGAAACAAATCACAAACACAACAGATTTTCGTCAACATCGTAACATATGGTTTCTCTTGCCATTCATCGTGGATAAAATCTTTGTGCATGCCTTATCCAGGCCTGGATGCTTCGGGGGCTATGTCCAGGAATAGGGACACCATCCTAGGATGCTCTGCAAACCACCCTGTGACTTGGCGGGAGTTGTGAAAGGCCACAATATCCCATACAATCACTAAAGTTGCTACTGTAAATTCTGCCTGTCTAGCTGTATTTCAAAAAAGGAATTCCATGCCAATTCACCAAGAACTATGGTGCACAGGAAAACAAAAATAATAATAATTGAAATAAAATAAATAAACTATCTGCTAAAATAAGAATATTTTTTCTTATTCAAACATAAAACTTCATTTGTCAGTCCAAATGCAGCATCTTTTCACCTACAGTGATCTTAATTACTGATAAGTTAGGTTTTCAACTGAAAGTTAACTGTTTTGAACAGAGTATCTAAACATTGGTAAAATATGCTGTAGTTGCACAGCGTTTTGCCGGGAGTGAACATTGACTGGGACAGATATCCATCAATTTTGGAAGAAGGTGTCATTGCCAGCATTTGTATCTAAGCATAGGGGCAAGTATCCACAGTTTGGTTCACATGGTCTACTGGTATGCTCAATGTGTTAAGTGTTTTGGGAATGTGAACATGGTTTAGGTAAATTGACTAAAACGATAGGAAAAAACTGTAAACAGGAGGCAGAGATGCAGTTGCATCGGTGACATCACCACCGTAACTCATGACATACACTTTACTTCAGTTGTCATATTTGGGAAGTGATTTGTTTTGGGTCAAAGAATTTGTTTGTTGACTGACTGACTGACTGAGAAAGTGAGAATGTGTGGTCGGACTTCGGACTCACAGCACATGTCATGCATCGGAGAGGAAGCAGTGACTAGACAGCGCAGTGGAAACTGGGTCATACCACCGCCAGAAATGTGTCTGTGTGTGTGTGTACTCTTTGTGGTTCGTCTGCATGCATTTGATCGTGTGTGTGCATGCTTGTATTTGTGTTTGAGTGTGTGTGTATAGAACTTTGTAGGCACTTATGAGTGGGTGTGAGAATGTACACAGAATGAGTGGGCTATGCTTTTGTTCCAGGGGTCGGGGGGTAATTTGCATCTACAGAGACAAGAGAGAAGAGATTGTGAGAGAGAGTGAGAGAGGCTACATATAGCCAGTAAATGTACAAAAGAAACAACCAACAGCCATTATCTATCTCCCCTCCATCCCTCTAGTATGGAGACCCTCAGTCGTGTCGCCGCTGCTGGTCCTGCTCTGCTGTGGCTTCTTCTCACTGTGTGTCGACTCTCATGTGCAGAAGGTGAGTCACCTCAACATCCTCCCGACACGGCCCTTATGGCTGTGTGAGCTGCACGCTTTACAATGGCAGGAAAGATAGAGGATTTGAGAACACACTATGCAGAAGTTGTTGTTGTGTATACTGCTATTAGTATATGTTTGCATTGTATATGTGCTGTGTATCACATTTACATATATTTACATTCAGTCATTAGCAGACGCTTTTACCCAAAGCGACGTACAAAGGAGAGAGCACTCAAGACAAAGGAGAGAACAAACAAGCTACTGTAGGACTTAGATTGCACAACAATAGGTAGGGATGCCATGTTCTGCTTTTAATAGTTCGGATGCCATACACTTTTTTTCCCACTATTATAATATATTTGTATTTAAAATAAATCTGGGCATCGTACATAGGACACAATTCATGCTAGGTTAAGGTATTTTTGTTACATGTGTACATATGCAGCTGTGGCTGCACAGTAGCTACTCTGGTTACAAAGCTTTTTGTTGACTTCTTCACCTTTTCAATCCAGTGACATGTCCTTGTAATTAGACATTATTTATTACATTTGTATTATTTATTTTCTAATTTTTACAGTAGCAAAAAAAAAATAAAAAATAATATTTTGATCACTGTAAACTCCTGCACAGGATCATATCCCCACACTAAATATTTTTTAGTTTTTGAACACTTCCTGTCTGGTCAGATTAATTTCCCTTGCCTATTTATGATTCCTCTCTCTGAAGAGGTGTGAATGCTTTACAATGGCAGGGCAGATAGATGATTTGAGAACACACTACGCAGAAGTTGGATTTGGTATAGTGCTATTAGCATATGTTTGCATTGTATACTTGCTGTTTATTATAAAGCTAGTGTATGACTTAGATTGCACAACAATAGGCAAGGATGCCATGATCTGCTTTTGCTAGTTGGGATGTCATACACTTTTTTACACTATTATACCTCTTGAGTGTGCCGTACAAAACTCCACTATGATTCTAGTTGTTTCATGTTTCCTCGCTGTTGATGTGAAAAAAAAAATGACATTAAATGTGAATGGTCTGTTGTTTAGTTAGATAGTTTATTTATTTATAAATTTGTGTTTGTTTGTTTTAACATGAAGATTGTGATATCGAGGTTCGGGTCAGACGGAACACTGTACTGAGGACAGCCCCAATGAAATCCCTGACTGTGGACTGCCCTATCACGTGGCAGCACTGTAACTCAGAGCCCCATGTCACCTGGTGTAAACTTCTTACCGATAACAATTGTGTAAAAGTGAACTCAACGCAACACGTGGCCATCCACCAGGAGAGAAGCTCGAGAGCGGGAAATGAGATAGTCTCCTATCTGAATTTTCACAGGGTGGAAAAACATGACAATGGTCTCTATCGTTGCGAAATATCTGGGTCTTTAACAGTAGTCAGTCATGCTATAAACGTGTCTGTGTCAGGTAAGTCCAATGACCCTACAGTTTACACCTGATATACTACAAGACACTATTATCAATAATTTGAAACTTCATGGTTTAAGTTATGTGTCACTAAATGACCTTTGACCTCAAATATGAATCTCATTGAACGAATATGAATATGCAGTGAAAAGTTGGTTTTAATCTGTGTTTTGTCCTCTCTACACTTTACACTTTTGTCCTCACATCCCTGTGGCTTCAGAAACCCTACACACTTCCACAGGTAAGCGCCACCTTTTGAGTAATTACAATAAAGGTCAGTTATACTATTGATATTGTTGATTAGGCTCATTTATGCCAACATAATACTTTCTGGGGTTAATATAAGCTAATTGTGACTATATGTAAGTATATACGATATAAGTGTTTTTTCACTAATTCACATCTTCTAGTATTTGCGTGAAGAACTATTTTTGCTCAGAAGAATTTTGCTTAACAGAATGGTTTTTTTGAGTAATGTCTTTTATTGTTTCGGTAACCATATACTAGGCGGGGTAATGTACAGTCCAGTGTCAGAAAATAACCTTAGGACGAACAGGACCCAACATGCAGCTGGCAGCTGACCAGCAGACTATACATTATCCCTTACATGAGGGGTTTCAACTGTTTTTTTCCCAGGGACCACCATTCTGACCAGAAAGTAATTTGCGGCCCACTGCTGTGCCTGCGCGTGCGTAACCGCCGCTGTCATGCCCCCTCCCCCTGCACAGATATTTTGCCTATAACACTTAAATATGTGAAATGATCAGGGCAGATCACTAACCGCAGCCGCCACACCGCCTCCCCCGTGCAAATATTCCGCCTGTAGCACTTGTCAGTGTAATTTCTTTCGCTGAATATCGGTATTTTTCAGGCGACTTGGCTATTCAGACTATTTAGATTGACATATTTTTCTTAGTTTACACATTTTTCACAATATTCAAGAGTAATCTGGAAATGTGTTGAAATATAAAAGCGAATTTATTCAAATAAAAAAAATTCAATGGTGAACTCATCAACATAGGCCCATGTCGCGGACCCCTGCAATGCCGTCGCGGACCACCAGGGGGCAGCGGACCCCCGGTTGAAAACCCCTGCCTTACATATTGTTGATAGCACTAGTTTGTGACAGATTTCATTTTAGCTATTAAATTCTCACAAATAAGTAAATGTTGTTACAGCTGTTTAAATTATCTCTGTTTCTCACGCTCTCTCTCTCTCTCTCTCTCTCTCTCTCTCATACATGCACATGCACACATGCACACACACACATGCGCGTGCACACACACTGCACACACACTGCACACACACACACGGCACACACACACACACACACAAACGACCCACACATCTTGCAGGGTCCTCTCATTATCGGAATATAAGCATGAGAGCAAATTAGGCCATATGAGGGGGCCTAGAGAAAGGGAGATTTCCTGTGTGAGTGTCTCTAGCTTAATGACCTCGATGAGGTTTTGTCTTTCCTTGTGTGCTGTACCTTAACATTAACAACATCTCTTTCAAACCCATACACACCACGAGTAGCTCTTAGTCTTCACTGTGGTCTTCTGTCATTTAGTTTCCTCTCAACTAGTATTACAGAACTCTGACAAGATGTCAACAACGACCCAACAACAATCTTCAAACTAATGTCCTGTTATAAATGAAAAGGTTAACAATTACAGGGCAATATCATAAATGCTAAATATCACGTATCTTTAAAAGTATTTCTATCATAAAACCCTCAGTAGAAAAAAATAGAATGAATTATAAATATATTTTAGACTGACCCTGACGCTAAGCTAGCTCAGCTAGTACTTTCTAGTTGCCTTCATGGACAGATCCTTGGCTCTCTTTTAAATCTTACTTGAGCACATGTATTTGTTTCTGTTTATAATTTGTTTATTGTTCACGATAAGTAGCGTTTCTCTCCCTGACAGAAACCCCAACCATCACAAACAAACCAGACTCAAATCAAGATTGGCTGCTGTATGTTTATGTCTGCGCTGCCTGTGCAGTCATCATTCTCATAGTGATCATCACCTGCTTCTGCTTACTGAGAGGTCAGTGGTGAAACTCTTCCAGAATGTTTCTACACAACACAACTCTGTTACTAACTAAGACATGCATTGGTCAGTATGAAAAGCCTCATATCATACAACCAATCAGCTGTCCAACACAAATACACACGATTGTTTAGCACTCAAATATTAGTGTCAATTTCACAGTTCATATTGTTCCTATGACATTTTTAGACCGCGTGATAACAACTAGTCTGTTAACAACTAAACAGTCTTCTCCTCTCTGCTCCTCTGCAGCAGGACATCATTTCACAGGACACTGTGTCTGTACTGAGCTACTTCACAGACACACCTCGTCCAGTCAGATTGTCTAATCAAGACCTACTCCTACTGAATGATGTGCCAATCGGAAAAAAGGGTGACTGCTGGGTGATAGCCATGTTGGATAAACATAGGCCTAAAACTTACGTACGCAGTAATACAGATTGCATTGCTCTTGAAAATGCCCCCAACACAGGTATGACCCCAGCACAGGTATAACCTCATCACAGGTATGACCCCAGCACAGGTATGACCCCAGCATGGCCTTCAGACAGACATTAGTGGACAGCTCTCTTCATCACCACACTAGTTTTAGTGCTCTTTGCAACAGTGCTCTTTTGTGCTTTTTCAGGCTTGATAGATTGATTGTTTTGATTTGATTATCTGATTATATCTATATATGTTCTTGCTGATTATTAATCACAGTTAGCTCTTTCCATTCTCCTCATTCTACTCGACTGATGTGATATATCAGTAGGCTACCCTACATTGTGATCACATGGTTATCTGATGTATGTTAATGTATTTGTATTGTGTTATGTGTACAGGCCTATGCTCTGGAAGCTATATAGAGCTATCCTAATTGTATGGTGACTGTATTTGTATACATTTTGCTTGATTTATTAAAACAGCTCAAACTGAGCGTGTGGAACCTTTATGTGAACCTTTATGTGTGTGGAATCTATATGAGTGTGAAACCTGTTCTTACGTATGTGGTTGGGTAGGGGGCTTAGGGTGGGTGGTTGTTTTAAGAAATAAATGCTGATGTCAATTCCTGAACACAAATTCAGCCCTTCTTGAATTAACAAAATGGAAACTACAGCCCATGCATGTGTGATGTGCTCATGCATGTGATACATCTAAGGACTGCTTTTGTGTGTGTTTGTGTTGGGGAGGGGGGTTAAATGTGTATGTGTATGTGTGGGTGTGTGTGTGTGTGTGTGTGTGGTGAGAGGGAGGTGAGAGACAGTAAGAGTGAAAGGGGGTGATGGAAAGGCGGGGGGGGGGGGGGGGGGGGGGATGGTCGACAGGAAAGAAAGAAAGGGGTAGGAGAGTAACGTCACTTGAGCGAGGCTAAACTAGACGTAGAATTGTGATATTATAAGGACATTTAGTGAACAGCTAATCATGAGGATGAAGGAACAGCTGGCAATGAAGACCCTGTTGGCTCTCTTGCTATGGTGCATCATCTGCCCTGATGGCAATGCTGAAGGTGAGTTGAACATACCCACTGCTTAACGTTAACTATACGGTGCGTCTTGGGAGGATTTGAATGATTGATCATTTCTCATTAAAACATGCCTTGAAGGACCTTTTCCCTAAACAAAATGTATGTTTGACATTTACAGTGCTTACCTTTAGAAGTTGATTTTGAAAGACATTGAGTCCTTAGTTTCTATAGGATGGTAGCAAGTATAGTTGTATGTATATGTTGTCTCTGTTCCTTTATAGATGAAAACCTGAAGGCTGATTAATGATTTGATATATTATAAACTATAATTCCGTTTCATTGATAAATTATTACATTTCACGAATCTCAGTTAATTAAACTTTAAAGCGTGAAATGCTAATGATAGAGTCATTGCTATCAGGGTGAGATCTAAGCATTCAAAAAACTACTTCAAAAAAAAAGTTACTTCAAAAAACGATCAAACACAGTAGATACCAATTGTGAAAACTGAAAAATTGTCCATGTGGTGGATTAAACAAATGAGTTAAGCTAAGTATATCTAACGCCATATTGCGTAGTTTGAGTAAGAAAGGAAAAGTTCTCACACACCTATATGTGTCTGCTGACAAAACAGTGAAATTCCATACATTACAACATAATTGTTCCCTCTTTGATTTATTTATTTTAGACAATGAATGCTCCCCATATGTTCGTGTCAGGAGGGATGCCGTTTGGAAGGTTGTAGAGATGAGCACCCTAACACTTAGCTGCCCTGTGATATACTGTGATGAGCCTCCCCTTGTCACATGGTGCAAACTGATGGACGTGGAGAGCTGCACATCACTGGCTGAAAATCCTAATGTTAAAATATGGCAACAGATGCCAAACAACACTGAAGAAAATCTCACTATATCTTATATGCAGATCAAAAAGATAACAAAGAATGACAGTGGTTTATATAGATGTAGTGGTTCTGCCTACGCTCCTGGACGTCTAATCAGGGTTTCTGTCACTGGTAAGTGAAGTTGTTATGTCTTTTACTGTTGCGGATGTTTGCATATTATTATATATCACATTTGCATCATTTTAATACTAAGAACTATCGCTCGCAGGTGTTGACCAATTGGAAAACACAACCTTCAAAACAAGTAAGATCAAATATTTATTGTTTTATTTGATGATGTTGATATTGGTCACTAACTAGTTGTTCATTTGTTCATGGGTCACAACTCCAGTTCAGGTCAGTATGTGGAGAACACTCTTACCCTTTAGGGTCTGAGGCCTGTTAGACTTTTTTAGGGAGTCTGTCATGCCTTGATATTTTTGTATATTTCCTCTGACTACAAACATTCATGCACAAGTGGCATATACTGTATACTGCAAAGGTTTCTGTGGGTGTTCTTTTTATGACTCTAGTATAAAAATTGACAGAGCTTTAAAGGCATATTGTCAGCAAGAACAAAAACACTAAATATCCCTCCACAGGTATATAGTCCTTCAAGGAAGAAGGAAGGTTCCTTACTTTAAAAACAAACCAGTGAAATGCTCACGAAGGCAGCTTAGTTGTTGTTGTTGTATCCTGATGCTGAGGTTCTACGGTTGGGCAGTCATGAGTTTGTGTTAAGCAGTTGTGGGCTACAGGGAACATGGCAGGGAAGTTCCCAACCAATAGCACAAGGAATTGTGTCCTGTGTATTACTAAAAATAAATAGATTAAGTCAACTTTGACCTCTGATGCCCTCTCAGAAACAGGTACTACTGATCCAGACCAGGGGTGGCTCCCTTATGTGTACTTCTCTGGGGGCATAGTGACCCTTGTCTTTCTGGTGATGCTGATCTCCTTCCTGATTCTACATGAATGCAAACGTGAGTTACGGCTCTGAGTACAGGCTACACAGCAATCTCTTTCTTTCTGTCCGTCTCTCTCTCTGTCTGTCTGTCTGTCATCAGATAATACAAAAAAATATGTTTACGTAAATATGTATCATAAATTCAAATTATATAATATGAAAGTTCAAACTAAATTGAATTAGTATCAGGTCAAACACATTTTAATGTGATGGTTTTGACAGTATGAATGAAATACCCTCCATCCATTGCTTTTATTTGATTTTAGACCATTTGTGATGCATCTCATCATCCTAATATTGTTAAAAATTGGACAGGACATGACACCACAGGACTTTGTCACTGTGGTGATGGCACACAGCAGCAGCAGCAGCAGCCTCAGCAGCAGGAGCAGCAGCAGAGCATATCAAATCAAGAGTTCTTACAGTTGAATGATGGACAAGATGATGGTCATATTTACCAGAATGGGTCATTCAATAGGCAAGCTGAAGCACACAAGCATTGAGTACAATGGGCACATTCTATACAAATACACACTGTCTCTCTCTGACACACACACACACACGGAAACACACACACACACACACACACACACACATTCATGTCTAGTCAGTGAAAGAACAAAGCCCAATTATGGTCCAAATATTTTTATATTTTAAGAAACTATTCAAAATAAAAAAAAACAAGTGAAGAACTATTTCTTTGGAAAGAAAGATATTGCGAAGAACAGGGGTGTGATTTTACATCTGTCTTTCACTAATATATGCAAATTGTACATGATGGCAATTCTGGACATTCTGGATCTTGACATTCTCTTGAGATCAGGGAAGTATTTCAGGGACTTCTGTTAAAAACACAAATCAGCTGCTCATGACGTGACATTTATTTTCAGTTAAGTTCACCAATGTCTCAAGCAGGTAAAGGGAGCCTTTGTGTCATTCAGAAGACTTGCCTGAATGTACAGGGGTCAAACACAGCATATTCATCATGTATTTGAACTCATTTCCTCAAACTAATTGGCCTTGAATCACAAATCAATCATGTGCAACTGGTGTCTGATTTACGTGTTCAGCGAAATGTTCAGTGCTGCATGGAAGCCTTTGTGGATATAAGCAGAGGTCCACTCACAGAGGTCTACTCACACACTGTCCAAAATCAATCATATTCAGTGAAATGTGGAAATACCTAAACAGAGGTCCACTCACACACAAAAAATCGCCCTTTTTTGTGGGGTGTCATTAATTTTATGCATTTTATGCGAATGTAATGGGTCAACACGTTCTCATTCCCAACTCGTCAAAATGTGAAGCGCGGAAGTTCGGTACAAAGAATAATAATAATAAGAAGAAGTATGAGAAGCCTAGGAATAACAATACAGGGCATTTCATAAACTGTAATAAGAAAAGTCGAATAACAATACAGGGCATTTCATGCACTGAAATAAGAAGCCTGGAAATAACAATACAGGGCATTTCATGAGATAATGGGGGATTACAGGGCATTAAGTGGGATAATGTGTTATTCGCTGGTCAGTATCAGAACACGGCAGACACGTCACACACACACACACACACACACATGCCTAACATGCAATCAAACATGCTATGTTTAAGGTCTCAAGGTTTTACTTAGACCCAGTAACAATACAGTTTAATTCAATGCAGTTATTTACAATCATATTTACTAGAATGGGTTATTCAATGCGCAGGCTAAAGCACCCAAGCATTGAGTACGCTGGGCACACTGTTTACTAATACACACTCTCTTTCTCTCACACACACACACACAGAAACACACACAAACACGGAAACACACACACACACACACACACACAAACACCCAGGTCCCACACCTCTTGCACGGTCCTCTAATTCTCATGGAAATTAGGTCATATGAGGGGGCCTAGAGAAAGGGAAATTTCCTGTGTGAGTGTCTCTGGCTTACAGTTTTTTACGATCGGATACACACAATTTTGACTGCTTTGTTTTGCTTTTCAATCGCCTCACACAATAAGCACAACCACACACCCAATGAGCAAAAACATCAGATCCATTGCAAAATGAAACACTCTTGTAAAATCTATACACTCATTTAACAAAACCATATTTTGTTACCATATGAAACACACACATATACTGAATTCTGTTTGTACCACTTACACACTTCTGTTATAAACCTAAAACACTTTTAGCAATACTACTTCTCAGTGATTAGAGTAGTGTAAGTGAAGTACACAGAGAAAGTGAAAATACACAATACAGTAAAAACACTACCCAAGACCAATGCAGATGAAAATATTATTTACGTAATTCTCTCCATATACGCAACATGTCAACATGGAGAATCACAACAAAACATGTCCCAGTTTTCATGCTTCTTCAGTAGTGTGCATAACACTGTAAGCTCAGCAAATATCAGACCAAGGTGAAAAGATGTTTCCAATACAGGTTACAATTCCATTCCATCTCAGTGTTGACTGAGAGACCTGATGGATATTACTGTATTGAAAATGGCATGGTCACCGATAATGTTTGCTTGAATTTCTCTGAGCCTGATAGCATTACGTATTTGCCAAAAGCATGTTTATGATCTCTATATCTTGTTCTTGCGTGAATATGGGCCTGTCCTCCTTTCAAGTTTACTGTATTTGATACATTTGGTCTTCTTCTTGTTTGAGCACATTTTCCTCCTGCTACAGGTCTTCCTCTTCCTTTACTTCCACCTTGACCTCAGCCTCATGGCATGGCCTCGGCCTCTTCCTCCTTCTCCTCCTCTGTGGATTCCCCCTCTCACCTTCACTCTTCTTCTTTTGACTCCTTCCATTTTGGTTGAAGACAGATTACAGTTACTCATCTGCTGCATTTCTATAGTGCTTAAACCTGTTTGTTGTGTCTACAATTAAGCAATCATGTGTTTGGGCACTTGATGGCTGTGTTTTTTTGACCGGCTCATAGGTGTGGTAACTTGACAGAGTGTTTTGGAATTGCAAGGAAGTGACCTCTTGATATACGTCTGTGTCTAAAGCATAAAAGTGTGTTTAGTGCTTTGCAAATCACTTGTGTGTATGGTTTCGCAAAAAGTGTGATGTTTAAAAGTGATTATAGTTGTGCAGAACTGAGCCGTTGTTTTGCTCCTTGAGTGAAGGTTTTGATAATTGTGTTACACTTTTGATTTTAGTGTGTATCCGATTGTAAAAAACTGTAATGACCTCGATGTGGTTTTGTACCTTTCAAACCCATACTCACCACGAGTAGCTCTTAGCCTTCACTGTGGTCTTCTGTCATTTAGTTTTCCTCTCAACTAGTTATACAGAACTCTAACAAAATGTCAATGACGACCTAACAACAAATGTCCTGTTATTAATAAATTGGTGAACAATTACGGGGCAAGATCATATATGCTAAATAACGCATATCGTTCTTGTTTACTGTTTATAATTTGTTTATTGATCACAAAAAAATAATGTATCTCTGCCCGACAGAAAGCCTAACCGTCACAAATACACCAGACTCAAATCAAGATTGGCTGCTGTATGTGTATGTCTGCGCTGCCTGTGCAAACGTCATTCTTATAGTGATCATCACCTGCTTCTGCTTACTGAGAGGTCAGTGGTGTAACTGTTCCTACACCACACACAACTCTGTTAAAAACTAATAAATGCATTGGTCAATAAGTCAGGGCTCATATCGCACAACCAATCAGCTGCCCAGCACAATTGCTCACCATGGTTTAGCACTCAAATATTAGTGTCAATTTCACAGTTCATATGGTTGATATGATGTTTTTAGGCCATGTTGATAGTCTGATAACAACTATACTGTCTACTCCTATATGCTCTTTTGCAGCAGGACATTACATCACAGAACAACGTGTCTGTACTGATATGTCAGTACCCTGCATTGTGATCACAGGTTTTCCTGATGTATGTTAATGTATTTTTTATTAGGGATGCACCGATACCACTTTTTTACAAACCGATACGAGTACAAGTATTTGTATTTGTGTACTTGCCGATACCGAGCACCGATACAATACTTCTTAAATTTGGTCTCAATGAAAGTGCAATTGATTTGAAGGCAGATTTGATAATATCCTCTGCAGATTATGTCAAGCCTATAGTACAAAATTAACAGAAGGCTATCCCAAGCCAAAAATAAACAGAGCTTTTTTTTTTGCAGTTCATAGTTCAAAATGTTTAATTTAGTAGTCTAGTAGCCAGCCCATAGAGCCCCATTGTAAACCCAGAAATGTTGAGTACACCAAAGTTTTATTGCAGAAATGTGAAGTATGGGTCCCCAGCATACAGAAACTGCCGGATGCTAACTTTCATATGTTGAGCAATTTGCATAATTAGCATAATTAGCATAATCGTCCAGATTAGCAACATATTTTTTACTGTGTGACCAATTTTACAATATAAGAGTGTTTTTAGAGGTTTTAGAGGATGCTGAATTCAATTCTAGCACTTTCAGACATCAAAAATGTAATTGTATAACAATTTTGGAAACTTTTAGACACGTTTTTGATTAAATCCGGATGTAATTTAAGGTTATTTTCATGGTAAACAAAATAAACTCACATTTCAGAACTACAAGAGCTCCTACTCTTTGTTGTTAATGTTGATAACCTAAATTTGTATACATTTTTGAGGTACGGTCATGTTTTTTTTGCAAATAAGCGGTTGGAGCTAGCTGTTGTAATTAGCATGTTGTCAAGCAAGGGAGCATAGTCTAGTTTTAAAGTACTTGAAACATTTAAAAATGTATGGAAAATAAATCATAAAGGCAGTATTTTCACAAACCTCCCTTAAAGCGGAAAAACCCCAGTTGAACACATCTAAATCTCACAAAGATACAACACTGAACACAGCACAAAGAGAGAGAGAGACACAGAGAGAGAGAGACACAGAGAGAGAGAGAGAGAGAGAGATAGAGATCGAGAGAGAGAGAGACAGAGAGAGAGAGAGAGCACTGTGAATTTTAATAACCTAAATTTGTTAACATTTTTGAGGTACGGTCATGTTTTCATGCAAACACGCTGTTGCAGCTAGCTGTTGTAATTAGCATGTTGTAAAGCAAGGGCGCATAGTCTTGTTTTAAAGTACTTGAAACATTTAAAAATGTATGGAAAATAAATCAAAAAGGCAGTAGTTTCACAAGCCTCCCTTAAAGCAGAAAGCTAGCGTTATTGGACCCTTAGCCGTATCAAAGAAGCTAATGAGGAAGCTAAAGTTAGCCTATTTTAGATTAGAATTTTTGGTACAGCATAACTTAACTTGTGCGCCCGGCTACGGAAGCCGAGGAAGGCCATGGTCATATCTTTTTCTCAAGACCACATAATGATATTAGCTAGACAGACAGAGACAGACAGACAGAAAGATAGTTTTTACCAGAGTGAAATTTAAGGCAAAAATAGTTTTGACATTGTTATGTTGAGATTAAAATGTGAGTTTGTACTCAGATTAATATTGTGGGAGAATCTGCTGTTCTCAAATTAGTTGCCATCATTTAAAATGTTCAGATGCTTCTTCAGACTACTTTGAAAAGGAAAGGATTAAACACATTTGATATCCAATCTGTTATTGCTGCTTTCTCAAGTTGTTGTGGAGGATTATTTAACTATTCGACTCTAGGATTCAGTAGTCATTGTTCAAAACAAAGCGAGGTGGTCAGATCAGGTCAAAATGTCAGGAAAGAAGTGTCTGTTTGCACCATGCAGTGGCAAAGATGGTGACTTTAAAATATCTGGGTCCAAAGGAATCGCTTCTCTGCTACTTAAGAGCGAGGAGCTCGGAGACACAGCCATACATGAGACTATTTCAAACCTAATTGCTACTGATGGTGCTTCATCGGCTTCTGTGCTATGTCACAAATCTTGCTACAGCTCATACACTTCTCGCTCTAGAAATGTGACCAAACGCAAGTCAGACTCGTGTCAGACTCAGCCCGGAAAGCGAATAATTCGCTCTCAACTCTCTGCCTTTGAGTATTCAAAACAGTGCCTGTTCTGTGGTCTTTTTTGTGAAAAAAAGGACCCTAAAAATCCTAAAAGGTGGAATCCAGTAAAAAAAAATCAGACTTTAGATAGGCCAGGCCATCCATCCTTTAAAGATGTAATTTTGTCTAAATGTGATGAACGGCAGGATGATTGGGCAGAGGTTGTGAAGCTACGGGTGAATGGCATCATGGACCTACCTGCAGCTGATGCTCTGTATCACTTCAAGTGTAACAATGCTTTCAGGAGGGTACCTATTGACTCAAGTGCAACTGCTAGTAAACCAGTTGACAGCTGCTTAGTTTCGGTCATAGATCACTTGAGTGCAAACAAGTCTGTAACTTGGACTGTCTCCGAATTACATGATGTTTTTGTAGCTAATTCTGGGAGTTTATGCCAGAGGCAAATGCTAGCCAACCTGTGTGATTATTATGGTGATGACATTATCGTACTGAGAGTTGAAGGATGCCAGACGATCATTGGCTTTAGGCAGTACGTTGGTAAATGACCATGCTCTTTCAGGATGTGATACCACCTCATATCCTGTTGGGAAGGGGAAGGTATCTGCACTCAAGGCCATGAGAGTTCTACCTGGCAAGCTTCTCCACTGTATTGGAGAGGCAGAAGCCACAGATTTACAGATCATCAAAGCAACAAGGACTTTCTTTCTGGCTATGTACAATCAGAGGAACTCTGTGACCTTGGATGCAGCTCGGTATGACATTTACCGAAAGCGCAAAAGACCCCCAACACTGAAATCACTACCTCCAAAAGAGCCTAATATGCACCTTCATGGAAGACGTGCCCACCTACAGGTGCTCTTATGGAAAGCAGCAGACCAGGCTGATCCACCGGCTGTGGATATCACTTTGTTTGGATGGGACAAGAAGATGGGCCTAAAGCAGGGGTGGGCAATTATTTTTCCCAGGGGGCCAAATGAGCAGCTGAAAATATTTTGCAGGGCCGGGCCAAAATGCCGAACTCAATTATGCATAATATACATTTTATTTCTATATAAAAAGCAGTAAATGGCATTGTTTTGACCGCTGGTAAGAGTGTATGTTATTATTCGGCAATAAAAAGGTGAGGTTAGCTTTCAAAAATATAATTTATTCAAATAGAATTTCCAAAATGATAAACAAAACGGAAACATTTGACTCATTTGTAGCCAAAATAAACAAGACATGTCACTGAACTGTGAAACTGTGTAAAAAAAGAAGAAGAAAAGAAAAAGATCAAGTGTCCCATTTCACTTGTTATATTTCCACATTTGAGTGTTCTTCAGTTCTTTTTATTTACTGTGCAGAAAAAAAGAAAAAGATCAAGTGTCCCATTTCACTTGTTATATTCCCACATTTTAGTGTTCTTCAGTTTTTTCTTCATTCAGTGTGAGAAATCCAGTCTCTGTTAAGCTTTAACAAGTCCATCAAAGTCAGGTTCAATGTCTGAGGTGGAGATGCGAAGCACAGCTGACAGATGTTCATCAGTGAGAGAGGCCCTGTACCTGGATTTGGTAAACTTCATGACTGAGAATGTCTGTTCACATATGTAGGTGGATCCAAAGAGAACCAACATCTTCTGAGAATGTCTCCTCATGTTTGGAAAGTTCTCCTCCTTGAGAGCAGAGTAGAACTCTAGCAGTGATGCTGACTTAAAGTGCTCTTTCAGTAGTGAATCAGACTGCAGGGCAATTAGTTCAAGCTGAACATCAGTGGGTGCACTATCAAAACTGCAGGTAAAGGGAGAGGAAACCAGCTGCATTTCATCCTCAACCTTTTTGAAATCTTGAAAACGCCTTGAAAATTCATCATGCAGTACTCCTAACATCGATGAGTACCTGTGCCGGTGATCAGCTGATGGTTTGACTTCTTTCAGGGTTTTCATGTGTTCGAGATTGTTGCTGCCTAGTTGCCTTGAAATGAATTGCAATTTTGTCATGAAGGCTTTCACATGGCTATGCATTTCATGAGCAAAAAGGCCCTTGCCCTGCAGTTGTGTGTTCAGTTCATTCATCATTGCAGTCACATCAACAGCAAATGTTAAATCTGCCATCCAGTCCTTATCAGACAGCTCTGGGATGATTTTGCCTTTCATCTCACAAAACTCTTTTATCTCTGATTTCAGAACCCAAAACCTTTTAAGCACTTTGCACAGGCTGAGCCATCTGACAGCTGTGTGGTACCTGACATCACCATGTTCGCTCTCTTGCTCCTCCAACAGTGAAACAAACTGCCTGTGATTTAATGCTCGCGCTCTGATGAAATTAACTGTTGTAGCTAGTAACAATATCAACAACATGGCTAAGTTTTAGAACTGACTTGCACAACGCTTGCTGATGAATAATGCAATGTATGAACACCAATTTCTGCTCTGCATTGAGTTCACTCACTTTATCTTGCATTCTTTTCAAAAGCCCGACATTTTTCCCTGTCAAATTCGGACATCCATCCGTAGTGACACCTGCCAGTCTGTCCCATTCGAGCCCCAGTTTGGCCATGCATGCATTTACCTCGGTGAACAGGTCACTCCCCGTTGTGGTTCCTTTCATTGGCCGCATTGCTGCCAGCTCCTCCGTAAGCTTGAAGTCGCGCGTTATCCCCCGGATAAATATGAGCAGCTGGGCCGTGTCACGGACGTCACAGCTCTCATCCAAAGCCAAAGAAAAAAAGTCGAAGCTTCCCACTTCACTTTGCAGCTGAAACTCCAGATTCTCTGCGATGTCCTCCACCCTTCTTGTCACTGTGCGGCGGGACAGCGGGATGTTTTCAAACGCTTCTTTTTTTTCTGGGCATAGCAGTGCTGCAGACTCGACCATGCACTCTTTCACAGACTCCCCCTCCGAGAATGACTTACTGTTCTTGGCGATTTTGTGGGCTATCACAAAGCTGGTTCTGGTCGCTGCATCTCTGGCTGTATGCAGCTTTGTAAAACAGCCTTGTTGTTTTTCTAGCTTTGCCAGTAAATCCGTTGTTGTCCGTGCTCGTTCGGCAGCAGTCAAGTTTTTGAATTTCGCGGCATGTTTCATCTCATAATGCCGCTTCAAATTGTATTCTTTAAATACGGCGACATGCTCCCCACAAACCAAACACACAGGTTTACCCTTGACTTCACTAAAGAAAAACATAGTAGTCCATATTTTTTTGAAAGTTCTGCATTCGGCATCCACTTTCCTCTTTTTGGCATGAGCCAACATTTTTGGATTTTTCAGGGGTGACAAGCAAGGTAGACAGTTCAGGGGTGACACTGAAGGAAGACAGGTTCTCAATCACACGCATTTCACGTAACAGTTGACGTGCACGATTGCGTGCACTGTGAGAATAAATTGTCTTCAAAATAAAAGCGGTTTGCGGTTTCACCCATAAGATTACCCATTAGGCGGTGGGCCAGAAATCCTATCTTGCAGGTTCGTCGGAGTGATCAGGTGGCAACTTGTTTTTTGCTGATATCAGTACATAATAGTAGCCTACATAAATCAATATTCTAGGTGTTGCCGTCGTCGAAAGTTGCACATTGATTTAAAAAACAAGGTTGAAATAGCGACATTTGTTAATGTGGGAATTTGACTAAAATTGGCCAGTTCAACCAGAAATGTGCACCAACTCCTTTTGGAGTGCTTCACAAAAGTGAAACTTCACAGGTAACTGTGTATTATGCCTACCAACATTTCTCTGTGTGTGAAATGGCAGTTAGGCATAGCGCCACCATGTAGTAGGTGAATGAACTGCTTGAAATCACTGCAGCTACTGTGTATTTCATATATGAAAAAAATATGAAGTTAATGTGTATATTTTATTAAACATACTTTGTGAAATGTTTGTTGATGTCTTTGCAAAATGACAAAATGGCATGGCAACAAAAGTACCACAGGTTAACAGTGAATTTGAACTCAACATACATTGCTTGACATCACTGATAATTAGCAGATTATGGCTTGTCATAACTATGAGCACATTACCACGTCAGCTATTGCATTTTGTCTTTACGTGACCCTTTGACACAAGAATGATAGACAAGGTGGAATATCCAGTAATTGCCAACTATGGGTCAAAGGTCAATTTTGGTATCAATAGGCCTACATACTGTCAATTTTATCAATATGTCATCATTATTATCCTGTGAAAGTCAGCCTCATGAAGCTCACTGTGTTTGGGGGCAGTGGGCTGGGGCTGAGGGCAGTGCTGGGGGTTAGGGTTAGTGCTGGGCAGTGCTGGGCAGTGCTGGGAGCACTGTGTGTGTCTGTGGGACCCTCAGAGAGCTTTAATAGCAGGCAGGCTTTTTTGGGCCTAAAGGAGGACAAGTGTGAGCCATTGGGGCTTGCTGTGACTTCAAACAGTACACTGGGCAGTGCTGGGAGCACTGTGTGTGTCTGTGGGACCCTCAGAGAGCTTTAATAGCAGGCAGGCTTTTTTGGGCCTAAAGGAGGACAAGTGTGAGCCATTGGGGCTTGCTGTGACTTCAAACAGTACACTGGGCAGTGCTGGGAGCTCTCTGTGTGTCTGGCTGACCTTTGGGGACCTTTAATAGACAGCAGGGTTATTAGGCCTGTCTGGGGAGGTGTTTTGGATGGTTTACCACCAAACAAAGATGCCCTTCAACTGCACACTGCACGAGCATCTTACCAGGCAGCCATACATAGGCGCTGTCTCAAGGCATGGATACAGGCACCCAGTCCAGTAGGCCATGGGTGGCAAATGGAAGGAGAGAGCATCTCATTCCAGTGGACATCAGGTCCTGTGGCTCCTCTGAGTGTGCTGCAGAGTGTCTCTTGCAAGTGTAAGAAGGGGAAGTGCAGTTCACGTACTTGTTCATGTCTTTCTGGTGAACTACCTTGCACTGACCTTTGTCGCTGTGTTGACTGTCAAAACAATGATGCAGAAGAAGATGATGCTGTGAGCAGTGGTGAAGATGACAGCGAAGATGATTTGTAGATGCGTGTAAATATGAAAGTCAGCCTCTTTATCGAATTTACTATTGACTGAGACTACCCACACAATAACTACTGTGTATGCCTTTTTTTGATTGTTCTCCGGTTATGGGTTTTACATACTGTACATGAGTGTTTTGCTTAGTTGTGACTGTTTCTGTATTGATGTCTCAATGTCAAATGAGAGATTATTTGCCCTGATCAAGAGACAAGTTAAGATGGGAACATGTGTGTTCCAATTGAATAAAATTAATAAAACTTTAATTTTCTTTAATCTTTCTTTAATTTTTTAATTAATCTTCCATTCTTCAATCCTTGAGTCTAGATTGTAATGTATATGTATGCTGTTCTACAATATAACAATCAACTGTCATGTTTGGAGAAAAACATGGCTTGAAGTAAAGAAACGGTCCAAAACCAGCATTTGAAGTCAGTTTGAACTAGCCCCCTGCACCCCCCCCCCCCCCCCCACACACACACACACACACACACACATACACACAGTTTTCAGTTTCATGGAAAATGTTGTTACAGAGCTATCTGTAAAATGTTATCACTGAACAGGAAAGAAAACTTTAAAACTCTGTTTCTAACCATAAATAAGCAAAAATGAATATAGCGCCCCTTGTGGTGGTCAAACGTGCAGGCTGACGCCGTGGCAACAGCCAGATTTGGATTCAGCACCCCCAAATTGATCAAGAAAACATGTTTTTAAGTTGCCACCAAACGGTCACAACGAAACTCACTTTCCAGATGAGCTATGATTTCTGGCCCGCTGCCTACATAAGATAATTATCATGTATTCTTTCACGGGCCGGTCAGAATCACCCAGAGGGCCGTGTACGGCCCGCGGGCCGTACAATGCCCAGGTCTGAGCTAGAATGTCAAAGGTCTCCAATGCCGTAATTGCTGCAAATTTACCCTTTTTTGACGAAAGCAAAGGTTGAAGAACAAAATTAATATTTCAAATAAAAATCATTATTTCCAACCTTGTCAATGTCTTGACTTTATTTTCTATTCATTTTGCAACTCATTTGATAAATACAAGTGTGAGTTTTCATGGAAAACATGAAATTGTCTGGGTGACCTCAAACTTTTGAACGGTAGTGTACATACATTTACATTGTAATACTGTGAACTATCGCTCTCTATCTCACTCTCTACAACATAAGTAAGATCAAATATTATTTGTTTTATTTGATGATGATGATGATATTGGTTACTAATTACTTGTGAGCACATTAGTAGTATGTTTGAATGTTTGTCAGCAAATCAGTAGATCATGTTCCTTCTGTTGTGTGGACCTTGTTTGACTCCTATTCTATTAGTGGTCATAACTCCAGTTCAGGTTAGTATGTACCCTTTAAAGACGGAAGGTAACTAATGAAAAAACAAACAGTTAAATGCTCACAAAGGCAGCTTTGTTGCTCAGGTTCTAAGGTTAAGCAGTCATGGTGTTGTGCTCAGCAACTGTGGGCTATAGACAGTGCATGTTTTACCTTGAAGGAGGGTCTTTTCGAATCCCAGGAACAATAGGTGGTGAACGTTGCGGTTGTCTCCAGCCAGTGGTGCGTTGTTGTATCCTGCTGCTCAGGTTCTATGGTTGGGCAGTTGTTATATTGGTTAGGTTAGGTTGTTGCCTATGAGTACTTGCATGTCCCCATGAGAACATGGCAGGGAAGTCCCCAACCAATAGCAAAAGGAATTGTATCCTGTGTATTACTAAAAATAAATGAATAAAGTAAACTTTGACCTCTGCTGCTCTCATCAGCCACAGGTGATACTGATCCAGATCTGGAGTGGTTCTCTTATGTGTACGTCTGTGGGGGCATAGTGACCCTTGTCTTTCTGGTGATGCTGATCTCCTTCCTGATTCTACATGGATGGAAACGTGAGTAACTGCTCTGACTATAAGCTACACAACGATCTCTTTCTATATTTCTTTATTAATTTCTATCTGTATTCAAAAAATATTTATACATAAATATGTATGCATATATGATGTATCACATTTACTTCAGTTTAATAAAGTAAATGTGACTCTAAATCAGACTCCACACATGACTTAAGGCTAGATCTGGAATGGCTTCCGTTTGTTTACATCTTTGCCAGCAGTGTTGCATTCCTAATCATGGGGATCTTCACTGGCTGCTGTGCCTTTAAAGGTTTATTTTATAACAGTCAGAACCTGAGTGACTCGTGTTAATTTATAATTTTAAATGATATTTTACATAAATGCTCGCTTTTCAGTGCCTCAATCAAAACTGAAGTCTTTACAATTGCATATCCAGGTAAAGACTTAAAAAAGATCTAGAAATATTCATACAAATATTAAATTCAAACAATAATATAATATAAAAGTCCATGAAAATAATTAACCCTTTGTTTAAAATTGGACAGGACAAGATACCACTGGACCTTGTTACCGTGGTGATGTATTCCACAGTAGAGAATATCCAATCAAGAGTACTTACAGCTGAATGATGGACACGTCAGCAGTGGTGTAGTCCAGGGTATACGCAGGTATACGGAGTATACCCACTTATTTTTCAGTCAGCATTGCATATACCCACTTCTCAAAACAGGGTGTTTATCCTGTGCTGTATGGGCTGCTTAAAAAAATTGCAAAATTAAGAGTATACCCACTTCTCCATGGACCACTACACCACTGCACGTCAGCCCCTGTCATATTTAGCACAACTTTGAATATTAATTAATTTCTCTTAAGAACTTCCCTGATAATACTGTTTAATTGTTCTTTTGTTGTGCTCTTTCTTAAAAATTATTGGAAGAAATATTGTGAAACGTGGGTACTGACAGGGTGACCTCCATTTTGAGAAGTGTGGGATTTCTATAAAGGTTACGTGTTTACTGATGTTTAACTGTAAGGAATGAGGTGGTGGAGAATTTGTGAATGTAAAGATGAGTTTTCTCTGCCAAGATTTTTTGTACACCTGGCCATCTCAAAGGCCATTATACTGCTTTTACCAGACTTTACGGGTGACACAGTCACTGAGCTTGTCTGCTTTTAATAAAACACCCTGTTAGCACTGCAATCGTATTAATGTACTAGGCATGCTATTATTTCACTTCATATCCTCATCAATTTTTTAAACCAGCCCAAAGATGTCATAATTTACCTACAATGTGGCTCATCTCACAATAAAAAGTACTGTTGGGGTGAGAAATCACTTAAACAAAGCCTTCCTGTTATTGATGTTTTTTAACTGATTTTTCTTGTAATTACAAGTACTTGGATGACCAAAAGCATTTCAGTCTTGTGGTATAATTGTTATATTGTAGGTGTCTCAAGCACACAAGGGGCTTTTGATGTGCTCTGTACGGTCATCACCACAAGATGGCACTTTTGAGTCACCAAACAATAGTGTTAGAAACACACAAACACACACGCACACACACACAAACACACACACACACACACACACACACACACACACACACACACACACACACACACACACAACACTAGAGGATGAATAGCTGACCTGAGCCCGATGGGACCCGGTTGGGCCTGGCAGTTCGGTTTTCATTCAGACCCAAATGTATAAAACCTAGATAGGCAGCGAAGATTTGACTTTTAAACGACTTATTAGGATGGCCTAGCCTGCTTCACATGGTGCCTCTAATTCTTTTAAGTGAAAATGTAATGTAAAACTAAATAAGAATAATGACTACTGTCTGTGTTGGGCTACCTTTTAATGTCATATCTAAGCAGGTTAGCTATATGTTAAAATACTTTGATGTATCTTCTGTGGAAGTTGTCATTTGGCTAAACTATTCTTTTTGTCCCCCCTCATTGCTGTTTAAAGATGTAGATCACCAAAGGTGCTGTCAGCATTCAATGCAGGGGTGCAACTGCACTGTAACTGTATGTGTGAACTATTGCTGAAGACATTCTAAAATATGTGTGTGAGTGTGTGTGAGTGTGTGTGTGTGTGTGTGTGTGTGTGTGTGTGTGTGTGTGTGTGTGTGTTTAAACAATCTATCCAGTGTTACAGCCTTTAAAACAATTTGTTTTGACTTCCATTTAGAAGCTGCCCACAACTGTAGACTAATCTGGGTAAACAGACAAGCTGTAACCATGTGTGACAGGGAAACACAAACTGAGTGCTTCAGCTTTCATTGACTGAATCGTCTCAGGTCGGGTTCAGACATGAAAACAAAATGATTGTCGGGATCGGGTCGGGCCTGGTTATTACCGTCTCAGACTAGGTCGGGTTCAGACAGAAATATGCGGCCAAATGGGAGGATACAGGACAAAAAGTGGAGGGGGGGGGTTGTTCATAGCAGGAAGGATGCTATCTGAGGGGGAGGAGTTTAAATGCTACGGGAGAACCTGAATCCTCTCAAAAGCCATTTTAAGCTAATGAGTCTGGTCTCAGCTACTCACTCTTACTGAGACAAAGATGAGTAAGATCATACAAAATAATTCATGCACTTAGTTCATGTATGACACAACAGTCAAACAGCTATATTCAGTTCTCATCAATCTCATCAAACACATGCAGATGTACATCCTGTCTTTAAAACAAAGACGGGTTTGAATACAGAGTATGTCACAATGCATGCATCAGCCTCCTGTGTTGCGCTACACTTTCCCCCACTGGGCCCCATGCTGCAGCCGTGGGAGCATGAGGTGGTTGTGCCAGTGAACAGACCAGACTCCACGGAGCCACAAGAGCTAAACAGCTCGTCATGTTTCACACATCAGGCTGTGTGCGCAACACGCAAACTTAAAAACCTTTGCTTGCCCCTTGGCGACATCTCCTTCTTCCCCCACTCTGAAACTTATAAATAAATGAAAGTCCCTTGAATCTGTCAAGTTTCTTTGCTTTGAAGTAATTCTGAGGAAGGTAGAAAAGCAACTGCACACACATCAAAAGCAAGAAGACAGCAGGATGAGATAAGAAGTCAGGGGGAAGGAGAGAGTGATTTGTTAACGAGGGGAAAAGAGGAGGAGCGCAGTTAGCGTGTGGTAACGGTGAAAGAACAATATAGTAGTGTTAGCATGTGGGAGCGGTGAAAGACTGATAGACCAACATATTAGTACTAGCATGTGGTAGCGGTAAAAGACTGATAGACCAGTAGTATAGTAGTGCTAGCATGTGGTAGCGGTGAAAGACTAATAGACTAGCTTAGTAGTACTAGCATTTGGTAGCGGTGAAAGACCACCAGCATAGTAGTGCTAGCGTGTGGTAGCGGTGAAAGACTGAGAGACCAGCATAGTAGTGTTAGCATAGCGGCAAAAGACTGATAGACCAGCATAGCAGTACTAGCATATGGTAGCGGTGAAAAACTGATAGACCAGCATAGTTAGAACACTGTGTAGCATCGCACACAGATGAAGTTGTGTATTTGTTCTTACACTTGGCAACTGGATGGAAACCTGTAGTTTCATTTAGCAAAGCGGTGGAATTTTTCAAAACTAGTCGATCAAAGAGACTTCTCTTTCAAACCTCTAATTGAGGTGTCACTTTCATCTTCAGAGGATGTGTCTCTATAATGTTAGCATTACAATCAACAATGCCACCATAATGGTGAGAGCCAATCTGATGTTCATATCTAACAGGACAGTACAGTAAGTTTTTAACTCTGGATCTCAGTGTTAGGAGAATGAGATTGTTTAGAACTGTACTATACAGCTGTGGTTTTGCACTATTGTAACCAATGAGTAAAGCTGAATTTTCTAACGCCACATTGCCTAGTTTGAGTAGGAAAGGAAAAGCTCACAGACACCTACGTTGTGTCTGCTCACAAAACAGTGACATTCCGTGCAGTTTGAAACAATTTGCGAAAGCCTTCTGAAAAAAGGTAGTCCTTTTTGTACTATTCCGCTGTGCCCACTGAACATAATCATTTGTGACCATTAATTCCCCCTTTAGGTACAGGCTCCCATGAGGTTCATATAAGGTGGGATAGGAGAGTTTGGAAGTGCCAGTGAGGAGAACTGATGCCACAGTGGAGAGATACACAGCTCTTCAGGTCAGAGGAAGAGAGGTTTACAACTCTACTAACCATCTGGTGACCATTCACTGTAAATCTGAACAAGTACTTTTGAAAAAACCAAAAACTTTTGACGTAACCGATTACATAATAAAATTTGAGTACATATTTTTTTTTTAAGTAAACTTAACTTTAAAATGACACACCGCTATACTGACTTTATAGATCATAAGCAGTTTAGGAGTTCACACTTTATACACTTGTTAAGGAGGAGGGGGAATCGAACTAGCAACCTTCCAACTTCTCGATTACTAAACGATTCCTCTACCTTAAGTCTGCTGTCTCCGTGTCTTATCACAAGAACTCTGCAATGGTGTTCTCAAAGACGTTGATGAAGTCAAATATGAGTTATCAGGCAATGTTTACTCAAACAAATACATTCCAATACAATAAAAACGTCTTCACTTGCTCAGAAAACCTATACCATTAAAGTACCAGGTTTTAAGTACTGAATACAGTGCCACTTTAAAGTATGTGAACCCCTTGACCACATAGATCAACAATGCCGAAAGGAAACGAGATATCCGAGAACATCAGGGAGAAGGTTCTGACAGCCCATCAGTCTTGGGAAAGCTATAAGACCATCTCCAAAAGATTCCAGCTCCATCCATCCATCCAAGACAAATCATTTTGAAATGGAGGGCATTCAACATGACTGCATCTCTGCCTAGAAGTGGACGCCCATCAAGACCATCACCAAGAAGCACCAGAAGAAGAATAAATCAGGTAAAAGTCAACCCACACATCACCTCTAAAGAGAGAGCATCTGGGGTATTATTTGTCTTGGATGGATGGATGGAGCTGGAATCTTTTGGAGATGGTCTTATAGCTTTCCCAAGACTGATGGGCTGTCAGTACCTTCTTCCTGATGTTCTCGGATATCTCGTTTCCTCTCGGCATTGTTGATCTGTGTGGGTACACCTTGGCACTACAGTAGTTTGGTTGGTTTCCTCTCTCTTTTAATCTGTGTTGCCCAAACCTTTCCCTAAGGATGTCTCAGATGATCGGTTTGCTCAATTGACTAATTATTCACCCAAATAAGTTTCACTGAATCTGTTACCTGCTTGACTTTATCAATTCAGCTGGGGGTTCACTTACTTTTGAAATGGACTAATTCAATGTTTCATGTAGTTTTTCAGCTTCTCAAACTATTTCCTCTAAACAAGTACATGCAAATGATAAACATAAACCTGACATTTCATCTATGGAAAATTGGTGATAAAAAAATGAAAAATCATGGTAAAACAACAGAAAACGCTTAAGTGCTCAAGGGGTTCACATACTTTCAAGTGGCACTGTAGCAAGTAAGTAACATATAGTTACAATACGTTAGTAGAACTGTTTGGGTTTACAGTGTTGTATTATATATTATATAATCCATTTTGTTATAAACCTGTGTGTTCTGGTTTTGAGATATCAGGCTGTATATTGGAAAACAGGTTATGGCACCTGGGAGTAAGAACTGAATGAAAACGGTAGCAATTAAAGTAGGCGTGTCTGTTTCTGAGGCCATCTGCAAGTTATTGCATGATTCAAGGATTTCAAATTCATAGAAAAAAAGCTTTCACAGGATGCAAACTGGTGTAGCAGTAACACACCCTTTGCCTCTCTGCTGATTTTTAAGGCCACACCACTGAACATAAACACATTTACTTGCAGTAGAGGTAGGAGTTTAGTTCCTTGAATCTGTCATGCAGTCTCTTCTGACACAACTGTGTTTGCTTTGAAGTAATTCTGAGGAAGAGAGGAATTATTTTAGCAACTGCAAACACATCAAAAGCAGGAAGAGAGCATGACGAGATAAGGAGTCATGCAAAGTCGACAAGGGGGAAGGAGAGAGTGATTTGTTGACAAGAGGAGTAGAGAGCGAACCAAAGTGCTCTTAGTCTCTGAGAGGGGAAGATGAAGAGGAGGAAGTGGAAACCACAGCCCATACAGTGCACTCAGGTCTAAAGGTGCGTGTTAATGTGTGTGTGAGAGAGAGAGCTAACGAGAGAAAGTACGAGAGGGGTGGGCTCAAGTCTTATTTAGGACATGTTCGTGTTGCCACTTTAACTTAGACTAGGATAGAGATCGAAAGAGAGAGAGAGAAGGAGAGAGAGAGGCCTAGGCCTTAACTGATTGGATGTAGTATTGTGATACGTGAAGGACAACACTCAGTCGATGCCTAACTCATGAGGATGGAAGGACAGACTCTGGTTAAAGCCGTGTTGGCCCTCTTCCTCTTGTATGTCGTATGCCTTGGTGCCAATGCTGAAGGTGAGTTGAACATGATCTTACTTAACGTTAACCGTACAGTATGCCGTGCTAGGTCAACATATCATCATTGATTAAAGGTGAACTCTGGAACTCTGCCATTTTTTTTACTGTAAAGAAACTGTAGGACAGGACTATTTCTACAGTCATCACTTAACCTTTTTCTAGACAAAACTAAACATGTGTCAGTCAGAGATAGACCTGTGTCTGTTTAACTCAATAACTCTAAAGAAACTGAAGAGGTATTGAGGGAAACAGACACGGGTATAACTATGTAGGGAGCTCTTCAACATTTGATGCTCAATAGGATTACATTGTATAGCCATTTTGGGGTTGCCAGTTATAGTGTTCTAACTCAATACTAAAATGCTAATGATGGAGTCGTTGCCATCAGGGCGAGGTGTAAGCTTTCAGAAGCAATTTAATAAATGACAGTGAAATTAGAACATAATCATTTGTAACCATTCATTCCTCCTTTAGACAATACCTGCTTCCCAGAGGTTCGAGTCAAGAGGAATACTGTTTGGAAGGTTCGAGAGATGAGCACCCGAACACTCAGCTGCCCTGTAAAATACTGTGACAAGCAACCCGTTATCACATGGTGCAAACTGATGGATGTGGAGAACTGCACACCACTGGCAGAAAATCCTAATGTTAGAATATGGCAGGTGCCAGTCAGCACTGAAGGAAATCTCACTATATCCTATATGGAGATCAAAAACATAACAAAGAATGACAGTGGTTTATATAGATGTGGTGCTTCTGACAGCACTGTTGGACATTCAATCACTGTAAATATCACTGGTAAGTGAAGTTTTTATGTCTTTTACTGGTGTTTGCATATATTATATATCACATTTTCATCATTTTAATACTGTGAACTATCTCTCTCAGATGTTGACCAATTGGAAAACACAACCTACAACACGGGTAAGATCAAATATTATTTGTTTTATTTGATGATGATGATGATATTGGTTACTAACTACTTGTTAGCACATTTGCAGCATGTTGGAGTGTTTGTCAGCAAATCAGTAAATCATGATCCTTCTGTTGTGTGGACCTTATTTGACCCATTTTCTATTAATGGTCACAACTCCAGTTCAGGTCAGTATGCAGAGTACCGTTTAAAGAAGGAAGGTGCCTACTTGAAAACCAATGAAACGCTCACAAAGGCAGCTTTGTTGTTGTTGTATCCTGCTGCTCAGGTTCTATGGTTGGGCAGTCATGTTTTGTGTTAAGCAGTTGTGGGCTACAGACAGCGCATTCTCTACTGTGATGGAGGGACATTACGGATCCCAGGTACAAAATGTGGCGCGTTTTGCGGCTGTCTCCAGCCAGCTGTGCGTTGTTGTTGTATCCTGCTGCTCCTTATCTATGGTTGGGCAGTTGTTATATTGGTAAAGTTAGGTTGTTGACTATGAGTACTAACTCATGAGAGGATTGACAGCTGTTGGAAGTCCCCAACCAATAGCACAAGGCATTGACCATATTTTTTCATCAGACACAGGTCATTTTGTTCCAGATATGGAGTGGCTCTCGTATGTGTACATCTGTGGGGGCATAGTGACTCTTGTCTTTCTGGTGATGCTGATCTCCTTCCTGAGTCTACATGGATGCAAACGTGAGTTATGGCTCTGACTGGCTACACAATGATGTCTTTTCTTTCTGCCTGTGTCTGTTTGTCTGTCTATTTTTGTCATAAGCCAATATATCAATCCATCCACCTCCCTCAAGTATTCTTATGTAATTGTTTCCACAAAGTAACAACTTCATCAGGTCCTTAAATATTGATAAAGGGCCTGTACCAGTACACATGCTGCTACCACAAGCTACCACACTGAGCAAACACATACATAGATGTAGGGAGGGATCTTGTGTATTCACAGAGCATCTATGTATAATGTTTAATTTTACCCACAGGATCATCCCAGTACCATCCTGCTGAACCCACAGGCTTGTCTCAGTTGCAGAACACGGAGCAAATAGCAAAACTTCAGGTACCAGAATGCACTGACTCAACTTGAAATTATTTGTGTGCACATTCTACCCGGGTGACAGGGCAACTGTTGCTGAAGTCCTGTGTTCTTTCCTTACAGGTTCCAACCCGGAAGTCGTCAGCCTGTTTAAGCCCCAACCTAAATGTGCCAAAGCGAGACAGGAGTCTACAATGCCATCCCCCCCGGAGTCCTGCTCTGTCTAAACCCGCTTATGATAAAGACCACCTCAACGAGACATCCCTTCACGGTCTTCTGACTTTACCCCGGGCTCCACCCAGCCAAGGCTCAGCTTCCAATAAGGATTCAACCCTGCTTAACGTGAGCCATGACAACAAGAGGGATAGAAGGCCGAGTCAGGTTCTGTACGCAGCCTTAGATCACCTAGCTCCACGGGACGCCTCTAGAAATCTCCCACAAATTCATCCTGATGAAGAATTCTCAGAGTACGCTTCTATTCGCATCTCCTAAAGCATGTTGGATGACAGTCTGGGACACAAGAAAGAAAATAAATGAGAGACATTTTTTAAGTGGATGTTTTTATCGTTTACAGTCGAGTTACGTTGACTCTTTCAAGGGATTTCAACTAAGAACTCTTTGCTATGGCAGTCCAGAGATACAGACTGTTTTCACACTTTTGGTTGTGAAGGAGTTTCCTATGACATTAGAAAGCAGAAATGAATTAGTCAACGTGTGAAATCCATGGCTGTCTACATTACTAAGCTGTCTATGGCACTGATCACAAGACTTTTTTGGACCCGCTCTTTCAACACACAGGCATGCACACACACATACGTGGACACGCAAACACACACACACACACACACACCCACACCCACACCCACACACACACAAACACACACACACACACACACATACACACACAAACACATAAATACACACAAGTGCATGCTTACATCCTGCGTCGTGGAAACTATGAGTGGTCGCAAACCGCAGCGAGATGTTGCACAGAGTCTGAAGATGAAAAAACTGCAGGGGGTGGTATGGAAGGAGGTGTGGTGTGGCCACGGGGGGTGAAGTTTTGGGGGGTTTACGTTGTGAGTTGGGGGCTCTTTGGGTCGATGTCCTGGAGGCTTGGTAACACAATTCCCCTGATTTCATAGTGCTTGTAAACTAACAGGAAACAGGCAGACAAAGACAAAAAAACCAGTCTGTTTGTGCACTGTGTACAAGAATAGATCCTTCAGATAAAGCTGTAGAATGGTGGGCTCACCATTTTTAAGTGGTCAACCAAGATAACCTGCCACTCACCATGAAAGAGCGAGACTGCATTATTAGTGGTTAACAGCAACGAACCATTGACAATTTGTATTTAGTCTGATATTCATCGCAAACCTTTCAAAAAGTACTCCAGGTAAAGTTTCCTTTCCATTTGATGTCTAGAGTTGCCGAGCAGAAATGTAGTTTCTTAGTTTAGGCCGTTAGTTCCATGTCACCCCACATCATTCCACTGCTAGTTCTGATAACCTTTGACCAGTGACTCGTTAGGTCTATTAATGTGCTCATTCTAATCTTAACACAGGCAGTTATGATCGTTAGGTCTATTAATGTGCTCATTCTAATCTTAACACAGGCAGTTATGATCGCTAGGTCTATTAATGTGCTCATTCTAATGTTAACACAGGCAGTTATGATCGTTAGGTCTATTAATGTGCTCATTCTAATCTTAACACAGGCAGTTATGATCGTTAGGTCTATTAATGTGCTCATTCTAATGTTAACACAGGCAGTTATGATCGCTAGGTCTATTAATGTGCTCATTCTAATGTTAACACAGGCAGTTATGATCGTTAGGTCTATTAATGTGCTCATTCTAATCTTAACACAGGCAGTTATGATCGTTAGGTCTATTAATGTGCTCATTCTAATCTTAACACAGGCAGTTATGATCGTTAGGTCTATTAATGTGCTCATTCTAATCTTAACACAGGCAGTTATGATCGCTAGGTCTATTAATGTGCTCATTCTAATGTTAACACAGGCAGTTATGATCGTTAGGTCTATTAATGTGCTCATTCTAATCTTAACACAGGCAGTTATGATCGTTAGGTCTATTAATGTGCTCATTCTAATCTTAACACAGGCAGCTAAAGCAATGATACAGTAGAAAACTGATGGAATGCAGGGTAATGACACTGCGGAGTTGCATCACAATGGGCAGTTATTGTCTTTGATATAAACTCGATTTAAAGGATCTATTCTATATGTTTCAGACATGGTGCTGCTTGAACTGTTGAACTCCTGAACTGTTGGAATGTAGTCCTCCTTTCTCTAATCGTATGTGTCCTAATGTGTCTAATGTGTCCCAATGTGTCCTTATGTGTCTAATGTATCCCAATGGGTCCTAATGTGTCCCAATGTATTTAATGTGTCCTAATGTGTCTAATATGTCCTAATGTATCCCTATGTGTCCCTATGTGTCCTAATGTGTCCCAACGTGTCTAATGTGTATAATGTCTCCTAATGTGTCCTGATGTGTCCAAATGTGTCCTCTTTTCACTTGTTCTGCATTTTTGGCCCAATGCTATTCCACACTGTTGGGGTTGCGGTGTGACATGTTCTTGTAAAGAGGTCACAGCGCTCATGGTTTGACAGTAAACAGGGGTGAAGACCACAGGGACGGGTCTCTTTGAGAAGGCGAGCCTACCGGGGAACCATATACCTCACCACACATGACGAAGCATGCAATGTCATCTTTTGAAAGAGACAACGTTTCAGGTCAATAGTACAGCGCATTGCACATACTGTAGCATGTTTGTTTGTTTCATGCGCAATGTAAAATTGATGTACAATTGGTGTACAATGTTTCAAGCGTGTGGAGTGTAATTACAGTTGCAATATTTCAATTTCAAGATATTGAACCCATGCATGTGAAGTGTAACACATTGTTCCAGTGAGGGCCTACCACCCGGCCTCCGCTTCGGTGAATGAAGCCACTGGCTGATGTCTGTCCTGACACAGAGAGGCTATTGGGTGAGCAGGCTGAATGTAGGTGCGCTAGATGGAGAGGACATTTTCCACCACAGTGACTTTTAACTGCAACCGCACTGATGACTGGAAATGTGTATGACAGCAAGAGCCAACTAAAACCTTTTTTTTATCAGGTTGAATTTTTTTTAAATATTTGTAACAACGTTTCTTTTTCATATGGAATTTTTCCCAAATATTTAATTGAAGTAACCCTTAGAAATAATATTTAAAATTATTTGAAAATAATGATTTAGTTAATTTAGTCCACCAGGAACAACATGGCTTATAGGCTCTGACTGTAACTCTGTACAGTCTAAGACTAGAAGTGTTATACACAGTTCTTTAAATTAAATTCCACAGCTCTGTAATTTAATCACAACAATCAACCTCCTTTATGAGGTTGAAAGTACTACAACAGCATCCTCTGGTGGAAATATTGGGTGCAAGCAGCTGTCCCTATCCAGTGCCAGACCCCTCTACCTGGTAGGGCCACTGGAACCGCAGAGAATTATTTAATTCTGCTGACCCCCCCCTTAGATAGACAATTCATACAGTCAAAGCTGTTTGCATAGTTTCCGTCTAGACATCAAGCACAGGGATGTGTAACCAATGAAACGATCAGTCCACCTCCTCAGAAACGGTGGAAAAACCCACAGGGACTGACTTGTGGTACTGAACTTAGAAACGGGTGGGCGTCTGAACATCAAGACTGTTTGTTTTGATAACTTGACATCTTCTCCTCTCTCATTAAGCTAGTTTGCTTTAATAACGAATGGGAAGTCTCCATCTACAGTCCGGGGGCAGACCATAATGTTTTCCAAAGGAAGGCTAAAAACAGTAGTTTGACATGGATGTGTTTGAACAGTGGAGAGGACGGTATTCTGTCAGCTTCCTGTTATTATGCAAGCACTCATGTTTAGCTGACACCTTTGTTCCCAGTCTAGGGGGTGAAAACTTTACAAAAGAATAACATGATGACCCCTTATGTGACCTTTCCATGCGTCCAGTGTCAGGTCATGTGATGTCAGAACTCCTATAAAAAAGACACACACACACATCTCTTTGACTGCACTTACTATATCTTTGAGATGTTGTGGGTGTAAATTAATGTGTTCAGTTTCACAATTTTACATAGTATGTTAATATTAATTGCTTCAGGTACACACACACTCACAAACACACACATAAACACACACACACACACACTCTCTCACACACACATGTGCATGTTCTCATAAATATATACACACACACAGACGCACACGCACACGCACACACACTGCTTACTTAGATGAATGCCCAAAATGATGCAATGTTCAACGTTATCAGTTAGCCGTCTGCTATAACGGAGAAATTAACTGATCTCAGCAGTACTGGCGCGAGAAAGAGCACCCACAATGATGCACTGCAGGAAGGTCACAACCTTTCCACACAACCCCATGTCACGTATATGCACCCACACAGCCCTCGCTAGTGTTTTCCTCTGGTCTTTCCAACCATGAACAACCCAAAGTTTGTTTTTTTCATACGAATACAAAGCCCTTTCCTCAGCAGATAAGACAAAGCTATTGCCATATAAGGGAGTGAAAGACTGTTAAAGAGCCAAGGTGAGCAAAAAAACTTGGGCTGAAATTATACAAAGTTAACAACTCAGTGATCGACTTCATCAAGTGAATTTCTGAATCATTATGGTTAAGTGGATGATACTGTATGAAAGGAAGGCTGAGTATCATTAGTTAACTATATGGTGTCTGAGTACCATTCGTTAACTATATGGAGAGTCTGAGTACCATTAGTTAACTATATGAGGCTGAGTTACATTAGTTAACCATGCAGAGAGGCTGAGTACCATTACTTAACCATATGGGGAGGTTGCATATAAATTACATTAGCACATAATTTCACAGACCATTAAAATGTTTACATAAAAATTATACATTGACCAGACAGGTGTGTCTTTGTACTGCATACACAGGTTCAACCAAATGTTTAATGGTTGACCTGAATGCAATGAGCAGTTACTGTGTTTGATGCAATTCATATGTGTGCATCAACCAACATGTCTGGTAAGGTAAAACATCATAGGAAAGTTAATATTCCACAAAACGACCTCTGGAAGAAGTATGTGTTGGCTGAGAAGAAAGGAAAGAAGAAATGTTTCCATCTTGTGTTGATCTATCTTCTATTTCCAGCGGAATGCATTGGCAGTGTCAGTGGTTTGATTGCTTCAACCCTCCAGAATCTACGATAAGCAGAACCACATGTGAGGACCTGGATGAGGAAGATAGCACCGTTAAAGAGGAGACTTTCAGAGATACAGACTTGGATGAGAAAAGAATAAGGAACATGAACCCCAACACAGAGAGACACTATAGAGGAAAAAAAGATGAAAAATCTATACAGTGAATTTCCAGCAAGCCATAAACCAAGTTGAATTTGAGTTGCTGTGAACTGGGTTTAAAGCTCTGGTGACACAGCTGATGGGTACAAGGCCATCTGAAACAGCAGATATCAGCTGATGGGTACAAGGCCATCTGAAACTGCACATATCAGCTGACAGGTAAAAGGCCATATGAAACTGCAGATATCAGCAGTGATCAGGAATGTGGTGAGTCCAAGCTATCCGACCATCAAGGGAGGACACATATTTCTTCTGCACATCAACAGTGCTCTGTGACCAGTGGCTCTGTGGCCTTACAATGGACAATTGTGGTTTCTCAGAAAGAGCTCTGTTACAGAGGAAAGGCAGACTTTGCATCACAGTGAAGAAAAGAGTCAATTGCTACAAGTCATTATTTTTGTGAGCGTTGCAATTTAGATAAAGAGAATAACTTACAAAAACAACCAAACCAAACCTAAAAAAAACACTTTTCTACAGAACAGTTTTCCTTGGACTTAAAACTGACATGTACTTTTCTAAAGAGTTTCAGAACTGTGGAAAAGGTGGTTGGTTCTTCATTGTTCTCCATTTAGCAAATCATTCAAACTGTGTGGCAAGCAAAACTAGAAGGGCACTCAAAGAGGTCAGACTCCTGCTCTCAACTGGATCAGGTTCTTCTTTGGCCCATGCTCCTGTGCTCAACCAACTAGCTTTTGCATAATCCTGCTGACAGACAGACAAAGGGACAAATTGAACTGAAAAAGTAACCGCCTTCATGAAGCCCTAACAAAGTGCAGATAAAATCACGTCTGTACCAGAATGTTGCAGCTACATCAAAAACATAGCTGGCACCGTAAGCTAGGTTTAGCAGTTTGTTTAAAAGCTGGCAAACCAGATAAGCAGCCACACACCAACACACTAACACACACACACAGACCTCCACACTTTCCCAAAAGTCTCCCTGTCTTCCACTCCATTTCCCTGGGCTGGCCTTGACCCCACCAGGGCCGTGTGGGTCTGTACCGGGGCGGATCGTCGGCCTAGTCGTTTGTTTGCCCTGCTGATCTCCGCACCAGCTCTTTCAAGTCCTGGCGCCACATGAGACGCCCCCAAAGGCATTTGGCATGAGTGCTTCAGGTCAGAGAAAACACAGAAGCCAAGACGGGAAAAAGAAAACTAAAACTAAAGAAAGAAGGGAAAAAACACTCAGAACATGGCAGGCGCCTACTTCAGCGCTGACTCCCTCTGTTTTTAAGTCGGCCCAGGTGTAGCGGCTATGCAGACAGGAAAGAGTGGCTACGGAGGTCTTATCAACAGCCTTTGGCTAGCAATACAGATCTCTACAACTTAGCACTCTGTTAACCCCTCCACACTGCTTCAAAATAATTACTTACTCTTGTTAAGTGTCAACAAACCATCTCAGACTTCTCTTCCTTAAAAGAGACGCAGCAGCCCGAGCTTTGCCGTACTGCTTACTGTGTAGCACGGGTCTATCTTTCCTTTATATTGGAGGGTGAAGGAAAACACAAAGCACACATCCAACTTTCAAACCAAACACGACAAAGCTTTTTTATTTATTTATTTTTCATTTGCGCTCTCCCATTCCATGTTATAATAATGATACACATTTTTACTTCAGCAGTTTACCTCCCTCTCTTGACAGTATACTTTAATGCTGGATGGTAGTGATAAGAGTTACTGCTTAAGACGTATGTGAGTTAGTGCTACATCAGCTGACAATCCTTCAGAGCCAAAGCATCTGGCGTCGACACCCTTCATCTGCTTCTCCATACTGCTGCAAAGCCTGCCCATTTCAAAGAGGTCAACAAATGGACCTCCGCCCTTCATGCAGATCAGAGTGAGACAGAAGGAACATTTTTCATTAAAGCTGATATCAAATGTGTAACATTCACACTGTGACAAAAATACAAAATACTACACGGACATAATGCGCATTAAAAAGAACGGCAGATTTTTTTCTGCTTATCTCCCAAGTCATGTGCCTCAGCTACATTTCATTGAATCAAAGCTGGTACAGGCCACTGACATACCAGGCAGGAGCGAGGACACTTTTATATGTGCGGGGTCGACAGAAAGACTTCCACCACACTTGCTGTCTTCATTTCATCTTGACAATTCAAAACAGCAAAGTCCACCATCTTTAGTGCATTGTGAGAGAGTGAAGGTGTTATTTGTTGTTTAGCTCCATAATTTATTTCCCTTCAGAAAGTCAGTATATATGTAAGTGCAGAATGGTGATTATGATTAGCTATGGCACTGGACACCCTAGTATGCTTTAACTGAAAGAGTTGAACCAGGTACCTGCTTAGACAAACACACACACACACAAGCACACGCACACACAGTACAGTGCTCACAAAGGCACACATACACACACACAAAGTGCATTAAAATGTAGTAATAACCTGGCACACACACTCCTATTCCTTAAAAGCATGCACACACACACACACACACACACACACACACAAAGTAGTCCCATCATCCAGAGGTTTGCACCGAATCATGAAATCACGCAGGCCCTCACGCTGTGCATTTCAGTGCTGAAGCGAAACATTGGGTTGGTAATGCATTCTGTCCAGAGAGCCCGCCATGGCCAAAGCCAAGCACTCTGAACCCTATCACCTCACACTGCTGAATCAGCGTGACCAGTAGACACAACCTCCTGACCTTACGACCTCTGCACAAGGGACGTGGGCTTAGTCAGCATAGAGTGAGTGGAGACAGCCAGGGTTGTGTAGCATGTAGCATGTAGCGCAGCCTCCTCTAATGGGTGTGTAATGCAGTGGACACAGACAGAGGTTGAGTGAGGTGCCAATGATCTAGTGATGACTATTAATGGACTGTTTTATGGATTTTTGCCAAGTCTATCTAAAATTATGTCTTACTTGCAACTGCTCTGTAAATATTTATAGCAGGATGTTAAACGAGCAGGTATTAAGATGTATGTAAAAACAGTCGTGTTATAATTTATTTTTACAATAATGGCAAGAGAAGCATGTTTTTCACTGAGCATAACTCTGTTGAGTGGCAGTGAGTAGTGTCTTGTGATACGTTTGAAGGAACACAGTGAAGGAATGACAAGTCAAAATTGTCGGAAATAGTCCATAGATACCTGTGCCCTACCGTGGATTCACCACTATCTTACCAACTCTCCCAAGCGGTTATGTCATACTCAGTGGCTGAAAAAGAGCTGGTAACTATAGAAACAACGAACAGGATATTTGAAATGTTACATCTTTTGTTAGCTTGCTATATGAGAGAGCAATGTATCATGGAGTTCCTTTTTCATTTGGATAGTTGGATAGTTCCTTTTCTTGAGCAGAGAAACTTCCAGATGGATTGTTTTGTTTTTCCTCTTCACGGAAAGGAGGCCTCTCTAATCTTCCATCTGCCAAGCTGTTTTCCGTTCCATTCCTGATATGCGTTCGGTCTTCAGGCCACATGGACATGGACTAACATTAATTCACGTAGTCTTGATAGTTCAGGTAATCAGTCAAGCTGGGTTGCAGTCACAGGCACTGTCGACTGCACACGTGATGAAGCCACAGTTAACCTCTTTTACTCCTGGATGCCAACCCGTCGTGCAGGTCAGTCGACTGAAACAGACCAAAAACACAGTGAAGAGAAAAACATTATGAAGTGGAGGAGGCAGACATCTGGAGAGAGACTATCACAAAAAAAATCACAAAGGCAATTATCACAAAAGCTTTTGATCAGTGGATTTCAGTTCAACAATAGACACAGCACATAAATTACATTATATACATTATTTATGTATTTGCCCATTACACATGAACACTGGGGTGATATTTACAATGCACATCTAACAGTCAGAGAGCCGAATCGGCATTCATACGAGGTATGATCTTTTCCATATTGTGTCTATCTTCAGCACTGAAGTACTGGGGAGGAAGAAAGTGCGGCCTATCCCGTAATCTTTCTTTGGACAGAAATGGAATGTCCTCTGTCACACTAGCAAAATAGACAGAGGACCAACACCAGGATTTGTATTTGGTCAGTCATAAAAGACACTGGGCACACTCCCTCAGACACACACACAGACACAGACACACACACACACACACACACACACACACACACACACACACACACACACACAAACACAAGTTACCGGACAACAGTTTCCGCCGTTCCAGTTAGTGTTATTTTATTATTAGTCAGTGAAGGGTGATTTCATCTGCTAAGCAGGGCAGTGGCTACATCACTCTTAGCACACAGATATCAGACAAAAGCAACGAACCTTCTGTTTTACATAAGAAGTTACATTCTTCAGACACAAAGAAAAGTTATTTTGAGCAAATATGACAAGCTTTGCCTGACAGAGCTCATAGGAAAGGAGGTATTTATGTCCCAAATGTTTGTCGACCTGGAAAGACCAATCTTGTGTCTGGACAGCACATGTGTGTGTTTGAATGGGATGGAGTGTGTGGTGTGCGGTACACTGTAAGTAGTCTGGCCTGTGTGGTGTGTGTTTGAATGTGAGTGGTGTGGAATGACATCCGTGTTGTGTGTTTTTGAATATGAGTGGTATAGTGTTTATGTGTTGTGTGTGACTGTGTGTGTGTGTGTGTGTGTGTGTGTGTGTGTGTGTGTGATTGAAGATGAGTGGTCAAGTGTGTGTGATGTGTTGTCATGCTCTGTCACACTGTCAACGTTGCCCCAGACTCATTCAACTCTTGGTGCTATTTCAATCCCACTTTCCAGGAATGCCCACAGTGTGTTATGATATCCAGCCTATAATATGGCTGTGGCCAGAACAAAGCACATTTGAGTCCCCTATTTAGATGATCCTCATGTGAATGACCATGGAGTCCCACACACTCCCTTCTTGATCTCTCCACCATGACGGCGGAGGTCACTTTCATGTTGTTTTGTTGTGGGTTAGGAGAATTTGAGACTGCAACCTGCTCAGGGTTAAGGATGTCATGATTCAACTCACAGGTATTCAGTCGCACACACACACACAAACACAAACACATTGTGTCCACACACCCAGAAGACACACACACACACAAATAACAGACAGACACAGACACACACACACACACACAGACATATAGTACACACACACACGCACACACACACACATAGACACACGTACACACACGTAAACACACACACACGTACACACACACACACACACACACACACAGACCTCCTCTTACACATAGTTGCCACCTCTGACACTCCCACTCCATCTCATCTGCCTTCAGCTTCCTCTCCTTAGGCGCTATCTGCCAATTCATCCGGGACTTCAGTCTTTCACCCTTTCCCCCCTTTTTCACTGCACCACTCATCCTCTCCAAACAGGAAATGGTCACAGGAAGTGGTCACTCCCCTGAGCTTCCTTGAGTGGGCCTGTTTCAGGATCTTAAGGGGCAGCTATTCTCTCTCCTCTCTGTCTTGGCTTACCGTGGTGCAGTGGTGTGGCTTAATGTCTGACTATTAAATTACTGATCACCATGGCACCACAGTGGGTGTTGTCATTGTTGTCAAGTGTTCTAGAGAAGTGTTGTGTGTTGTTCACAGACAACATCTACTAAAGAGATATACCTGTTAAAAGAGTTTAACTGAATTCATAGTTAATGCAGTCCAGCCATAGTCATAAGGGGACCTTCCATAAAATATTACAGAGAAACTCCAGACAATCATTCCAAAGGCCACCTTTCAAGCACGAACATAACCACCTCATTTAAATATCACTTTACATCTTATCTGTTTGCTAGATTCCTTCTTAAAATATTACATTCAGACATGGATACTTGAAATGACACCCATTGATCATTCTACGGGTGTTAAATAGACCAGAAACCCAAACACGACTACTACACGGGGCCGCTTAACTGGGCTTCTAAGCTGCCGTCAGATTAAACAAGGATCTCTTTGTGACCTAATTGGTTATCATAAGTGCTGCCACCTTTCTTAGCTGAACACAATGAAGTCACACCCCTGATCAAATGTACCCGCGGCCAAGTTCACTCGGTTCACTTGCTCAAGTTCAGCGGAAGGATAGAGGAATTGAATAGCTGAAACAACTGTTTGAGACATTTCATGTAGCTAGTAAAAATATGTTAAAAATCAGCAGTGTGGAATAGAAGAAAAAGAGAGAGAAAGGGAGATATAGAGGGGGAGAGAGGGAGAGCGAGGGAGAGTGGGGGAGAGAGAAAGTGGGGAGAGGGAGAGAGGAAGAGAGAGAGCAACACATTGCTGGAATTCTTCATCTTTAATTTCTGGCACATTTTGAGAGTTCTGTGACTTATAAACTGACACAGCTGGGAACGTCTTTATTTAGTAATTATGCAGCACACTGTGGTTGGCCTCGGCCTACTGGTTCTGCGCTTCAGTGATGGATCTGATTAGCTCTTTAGTGGCTGAGGTTTTCCACCCTAACTGGGGAGACAAGCACTGAAAAATGATTCTGAGGGCATGCCCAACCTCGCTTGTTTGTGTGCCATTCTTTTAAACAATGGAATCAGGAACTTTTTTAATCTGTTGGCAAAATATTCTAAATACCTCGAATAAGTTGATAGCCAAAAAAAAACACAGAACGTCCTGTGAAGAACCTTGATGGAGTGATTCAGAGCTCTTACCTTAGAGTTTTATGTTTAATGATAGGCTAATAATCAACAGATAAAAACACACAACAGTGAATAAAGGATAATTTGGATAGAGCTTTTAGTAAGGAATTAGCAAAGAGCTTTTTAAGAATTCTAGATGGAAAATCTCTGACTTTGGACATATTTCTTGGTGTTGATATGTGTTGCTGTGCACCAGAACTGCTTATAATTTGGATTTCTACCAAATACATTCTGCAATATAGGACAGATCTTTTATTCCACCCAGTGATCCTCTGGACAGCACACCACCGTAAGCAGGTTTACCGTGCCGGGACAGGCGGTGCCGTGTGGACTACGCCCAGATAACATTGCCATGTTCATTTCCATTTCTGAGAACAGAAACTGGCATTGTGTAAAACACTCCCATAATTATCATGTTTTTGATCTAGAGGTGTCATTCTGTCACCATAATTCACACACACTAATAAAACCCTCCTGTAAGCAAGCACTCCTAGATAAAATGAGGGGAAATCACGCTGACGAGGATGTGGGGACTCATCTAGATCTCCTCTTGTGTTTACTTCACACTGCCAGGAAAAACCTCCAGGACACGAACAGGCAATCACAAACCCTGTGACACTGATGAGTGATTAACAGCACCTGTAGCACAGCCTTAGGAAAGAAAGGCCTTCTTTTTATGTACTATACAGGAGCCGACTTTGTTTCACAGGGGTCAAGGGGATAAAGGCTATTCACAGAGGTCACGCATACACTGCTGAGCACCCCCATTAGATTCAACAGTAGCAGCAGGGCTTGTATGAAATTTAAACAAATTCCATCCACCCTTTCCGAGATGTACCAGTTGGACACAAAGGGGAATGTCAGTGTGGTCTTAAAATACTAACATGTCAAGAACACTAATGGCCGTCAGCCATTCCACCCCACAGCACTGTCACCGCAAAGGAAGCCAGCTGCCCAGAGCTGCCGTGGAAACCACGGACAGTTTCCCACCCAAAAAAGGCCAAGGTCTCACCTCACAGAATGAAAGAATACAGTTATTTTCCCATGGTCCTCTGGGAGAGTGATAAATCATTGTTTTTCTGTAATGGCCGGACATCGGGTAAGGGTTGCAGCCAAGAGGAAGAATTATTTCCTCCTGCTATTCTGCTAGTAGACCGAGTAGTAGTGTAGGGGACAATAAACCCAGCTAAGCATCTACAACTGTTTGTCTCAATCTAGATTGATATACAACAATCTCTGTCTCTGAGAGGAGCATTTTAAGTATTATTATTAATAATAATAAAGAAATTCTAAAATAACAATTGTAGACACCATTCGACTCTCAGAACACGAAAACAAAAAAAATCAAAAAATCCCCAAAAGTCTGTTTGACAGTGTGGGCAAAACTGTGTGGGATTTTTGCAGGAAGGACTAGTCAGTTTATCTGTCAGTGGTATGCTGCTATTTTGAGACACCTGTTGGAAAAACGCATCTGCAGCAGTATCACATGCTTGCCCACAGGTATAAAAGCCTCTTCGGGCATCTGAGGTGTGGGGGATTCAGACTGAGTTTGGGGTTTTGAGGGTGTGAGGGGTTTACCCTGTTTGGGATTCTGAGGGTGTGAGGGGTTTACCTTCTTTGGGATTCTGAGGGTGTGAGGGGTTTACCTTCTTTGGGATTCTGAGGGTGTGAGGGGTTTACCTTCTTTGGGATTCTGAGGGTGTGAGGGGTTTACCTTCTTTGGGATTCTGAGGGTGTGAGGGGTTTACCTTCTTTGCGCAAGAAGCATTTCCACAGACAGAAGCACAGGGACAGGACCAGCAGGAAGGCTACTGTCGTCACGGAGATCAGGATGGTAAGAGCAGTCCCAACTGATAATAAGACAAATAAAAAAGAGTGGGAGTTGAAGAGAGATGAAGCGATAGGAACGTAAAATAAACACACACACATACACACGGATATACAGTATATATGTATACAAGGACTACACTTTATAAAAAGGAGGATCTCACACCAAACTTAAACTTTATCCACATCTGACTATGTAACATCTGCAGCCAAACCACCAGCTGTGCTTGTTTATTCTGTTCCCCAACCAGGGGCCGTATTCACAAAGCCTTTTATCTTACCACTAGGAGTGCTCCTAACTCGCGCTAAAACCTTTTACGTAGGAGTCATTTCTTAAAAGTGATTCACAACGGCTCTGAGACCTACTCATACTAAGGATAATACCAACTCCTCAGCTTGAGATAAAAACTCCGTTGCTATGGATGACGTCGATTCTCATGCACGAGTTTAGAAGGGGTGAGGACGGTGATTGGTTGTTGACAGGCTCTCTCATTAAAAACTCATTCGTGACGTCCCTCTAACAATCCCACTATATCAACTGAAAATAAGAGAATAACCTAGGCTTCAAATTAAGTCATATTAAATAGTTATGGACAGTGCAGTTAGCAGAATGCACACGCATGATGACAAGTTTGTGCATCCAACGGGAATGACACTTTGCACGATAAGATAATTAGAAAGCGATCAATATATAATATGGCAATTGCATGTAATCAAGGCAGTAATAATTAAAGCACCCAGCAAACTGTTAGGCTATTATATTTCCAGCCCTTGACCACTTCAAATATCAGCACATACGGCCCTTCAAGCCCTCCAATCTTAATTGATCAAAGCGAAACGAACGTGAACCGTAGCCTAGTCGAAAGCCTACTGGTCCCAGGACCAATAGCCACTGTCACCCCAGCGGCATCCAGCTGGTAAGTTCTCAAAAACCTGCGACCGCTCTCCGTTGAAATGCACAAGTCATCAGTACATCCAGGCCACGGTGGACGAATTATTGTAATGTGTGTCCCGTCACTGGACATTCCTGCGATCGCCATGGAATTTACTTTGATATTGTGTAATAGGCGATTGTCCAAAAGCAACTGGATAAACTGTTGGATGATGTGGGGTCTACAGTGCGTTGATAGTTTGATGAATTAAACGGCTGACTGATGATTCCCAGTGTCGTCATTTGCGTTTTCCGCGAAGCCAAATAGGCTATCTTTATGTTTCCAAACATTTCACTTCGGGACACATCGTTGTTTAAAGGCGTCATTGCATCCCGCGCTAATTCTACGACAATATTAATACCTTCACGGTTTAAGCAATGTCTTTTATCAATTCCAAGTCGGCTGCAGCCATCTTACGATTTTTTGTGAATAGGTCTTAGTGATTTAGGAGTCCTCATGAGGAGTTTTAAGCTGTCCTAGACTTAGGTGCTACTTTTAGGGATAAAATATTTTGTGAATTGCTCTTAATTAAAAAAAATTAGGGGTCCTACATTTAAGACTGACACGCCCATTATTTTTAGGAGTTTCTCCTAAATTCGCCACTTATGAGCTACTTTTAGCCCTAAGATTCTTTGTGAATACGGCCCCAGGTTTTTTAAGGGACACATCATCATTTTACATTTTCATTTACATTTAGTCATTTAGCAGACGCTTTTGTCCAAAGCGACGTACAAGGGAGAGAACAATCAAGCTATTTCTTTTTTCAAGAAATAGAAAACGACATAGAAAGAAAAAGAAGTGCGGGACTGTCACTGCTTAAGTGCAAGTTAAGCCGAGGGGCCAGTTAGGAAGGGAGGTGCTCTCTGAAAAGTTGGGTCTTCAAGAGCTTCTTGAAGGTAGAGAGGGACACCCCTGCTCTGGTAGTGCTAGGCAGGTCGTT
>NC_137924.1:27967173-28004673 GCF_963457725.1 Sprattus sprattus
CTCACTCTCTCTCTCTCTCTCTCTTTCTCTCCCTCTCTCTCTCCCCTGGCTCTCTAACCCTTTCCTGCTTTCTCTCTCTCTCTCTCTCCCTCATTCTCCTTTTCGCTCCCGCTCCCCCTTTTCTCTTTCTGTCTGTGTCACTTTACCTCTCCTGTTTCCTTAGGCAGATTTGTGATCACATTTCTAACACAAACAAAGGGGACCTTTAACCAGATGTGGCCTGGTATGCAGTAGTACATCTCAGTGATAACTGCACTGATTGAAATATCACTTGGGCCTGTGCTTGTGTGTATACATCTCTCTCTCTCTCTCTCTATCGCTCTCTCTCTCCATCACTCTCTCTTTCTTTCTTTTCTTAGGCCTCTGTCTTTCCTTAGGCCTCTCTCTCTTTCTCTCTCTCTGCCTTTCCTTAGGCCTCTATCTATTCTATCTCTCTCTCTCTCTATCTCTCTCTCTATCTGTCTCTCTCTGTCTGTCCTTAGGTCTCTCTTTCTCCCTCCATTTGTGTCTGTGTGTGAATAAAAGCATGTGGAAACTGGAAGGAGAGAAACAGAGCGAGTGAGATAGACAGTATGCAAGATAGACACTGATCTTGCCAGTGTATGAGCACCATGAGCTAACACTGATCTTGCCAGTGTATGAGCACCATGAGCTAACACTGATCTTGCCAGTGTATGAGCACCATTAGCTTCCTTTGCCATCATATCCTCATACATGAATCTGTGAGAAGTGAGCACACTTCCGCGAAGGCCCAGATAAATTCCTCTCGAGTAGCGACTGGATGGCGTAAGCAGTCCTCTGCCTGGCCAGCGACTTTCTGCTAACGTGCGTCGCTCCCTCCCCCACTGAAGACCCGCTATTGTGAAAGAAAACAATCCCCCATGCAACAGCCGCCCCACGGGTCACAGGGCAAGCCTTGCCCTAAGACCGCCAGAGCAATGCTACCTCTCTTTCGCTCTCTCTCTCACACACACACACACTCACACTCGCACTCAGATCACCCAGAATCCAATGATTCTCAAGTACATCACATTCATCCAAATGCCACACATAAACCAAACATGATTGTTTTCACGACAATAAACTCATTCATGAACTTGATATTTCATAAATAACTGCTCTGATTTTAAAACACACTTTAGCTATTGTTTTGAGTGGCATTGCCCATTCAACTGTATATTATCACAGTGCGAGATTAATAAACCACAGTGTGCAGAGAAAAGAGGGCATTTAGAGTTGAGTTGATCTTGTAAATGTGATTCATATGGGTATTCAATGAATCTGTGTGAATGAGGACAGTGTTGCCTTTGACCGCCCTCGAACCGCAACTTGCGGCAATCGCAACTTAAAGGAATCACAAATGAAAGCGCAATTGACTGGAGTCACAGAACTGACAGAAAAGCTAAGCAATAAAAGTTTACAAAATAGATATACATGCTAACGGGGTGTCAGATCAGATAGTGATTCTACACCCACTCAAAACTATAGAATGCTTTAAAAATATAACAACAATAAAACAATGAAAAATATTAGAACTATTTTGGTGGTGTAACAAACACAATCAATAATGTAGCAGCTCGACAAGGCATTTAAGATGGCAAAAAATTTTGAAAAATATCACTTCCCTTCTTCCTTGAAGTTTCCCCATACATGCATCAAACGAGCAATCTGGATTAAACTTGCTCTTAGCAGATGTGCACTCTTCCTCGCAGGTCTCATCCATAAAACGGAATACCTAGTCAGCCGATCTGTGCACATCCCATGGGTTTTCCAGAAACTCCCACTTTTCCAATGAGCCTCTCAAGAATACATATGCATAAGTAGGAAAAACGCAACTACTCATTGTGTGCTCCTGCTTCCTGTTTTGGAATGTGCAGTCAGGTTGTACATACCACGCCACGGTTGTGGTGAAATATTAATGGCGCTAACATGTAACATGTTAGTACATCTGCCCCTGACATGGAGAGAGGCCTGGGAAAAATATCGGCCATCCAAGCCACTGTGTAAATCATGATTGAAAAAGTGTACGCCGTTTCGTTTACGTACAATAATATCTGTATTGTTAATGTGCTTTTGATTACATTGGTCATGTACATGCAATTATGTTTGTGTTGAAATTGATGCATGTGTATGTCTGTGTGTGTTTCGATGTGTGAGTGAGTGGGATACATACCGTAAATGGTCAGGCAGACCGTGCTGCTCTTGGTTCCGTCTGGGTACGTGTGGAACTCACAGGAGTAGCACCCCTCGTCCTCCACGTGCACAGGCCTCAGAGACAGCTCAGAGTCTGCCAGGGAGGACGAGACCGTCGCCCTGTCCTGGTACTCCTCCTTGGTCTCGGGCTCTCCCTCCGGGACGAAGGACACCACGTCTTGCCACTCCACCGGCGGCCCTGCCAACCTCCTCCTCCACAGCACCTGCTGCACCTTCTCCGGCAGGCCGAAGTGGCAGTTGAGGGTCGCCATCTTACCACTCACCGCCGTCTTGTTGCCACCGTGGGTCACGACCCCTGAGGCGAGAAAGAAAACAGGTCAACAGAGAAGGAGTATCTGTAGACAGAGAGTGGATGACTGAGAGAAGAGAGAACTAGGAAGAGGTGTGAAAAATGAACGATGGAGGAACCATGGCAAGAAATAAAAAAACAGGATAAAGGGATAAAAGGGAAGACGCTTTAAAGAAACACTATGCAACAATTATACCTCAGGATTAGGGTTAGGATACGCATTTTTACCTTAAAAAAAACAGCTTGAAAAAAATTGGGGCGCTACAATGTCTTTTAATATGGAGAATCACCTCCATGCCATTGCCATACCAGGGTCCATAGGCATATAACTTCGTTCTGTAGTTTTGCCTGTGGCAGCCTGACTTGTTTACGTTCTGCCGAACTAGTAAGTAGCTTATTTGCCGTCTTGCTTTGTCTTGTGTTGCACTTGCTTGATGTTTGACTGTGTTAGGACAGTCGTTGAGTAACTAGTTTGTCGTAATGTCGAAGTCAGCACATTTCAAGAGATTTCGTTAGTTTTAGCTGCTAGCATACCGTTAGCGAATAGCTATTGATCCGTTGTGCTGCTTTAAGTACTCATGACTTTCTACACCTGATCTAATACTAGGTGGGAACATGCCAGAGGCCCTGCAATATGTGTAAAATTAGTGCTGTATCCAGAAAAAAAAACATCTTGATGAAAAAAATTAAGTGGGAGAAGTGACAGATATGCAGAATGTGACATGAGATATATTAGATTGCAGGAAAATGGTTAAATTGAGAGCAGCTGCGCCAAAGACAAACAAGACAGAAATACACTAAGGGAGCCCTCCTGACGGAGATATTTTTGCAAAAAGCCACGGGGATGGCCAGACACAATAGAGGGAGGGAATGCATAAACAGTGAGAGATGGAGAGAGAAAGAGACAGAGGGATAGAGAGAAGACGATAAGTAAACTTGCTGCCTGAGAATCGAACCCGTGACTTGATGACTGACGAAGCTCACAACCATCTGGGCTACAGCAAGTCAAACTAAAAAGTTGATTTACGGCAAGTGAAACTGAGAGAACAAGAGATGGAGGGCTCTACTTTCATTGTGGGCAATGAACAAAGTCTGTCGCACATAAACTAAAGCTCATGTGGCATGTGGGAGTATTGACCCACCCACCCAGGACTATACTTGCTGCCCGTCAATTAAATTAGGGCCCAAAGATATGAAAAATGGAGAGGTTTTATGAGCTACTGAGTGATTCTGGCCTGTTGCCTGTGGTTCCAGATGGTTCCCGTTTCACAGACAACGGTTCCTGACCGAGGTCTATATCACTAAGGAAACATCCATTATGATGGCCGGGTTAAGCATTTAAGTTCCTCCCACACGCTCTCTGTGAATGTGACTGGGGACACCAAATCACTGTGTGAACCTGTGGTTCTTCTCGTAATGATCAGGATTACCATGGGAACAATAAATCATCAGTAGGGTAAGACATACCCGCCTATACTTAAACTGGTGCTGATTAAATCAGGGAGCTAGGCACTTACTGTGCAGCTGAGTGTCTTTCAGCACATAGATCAAGAGCAAAGCACAGCCTTTGTTCCACATTTGGAATTGTACAATATGTCTTCAGACATGTTTCTCTCAGCCAAAACAGCCACGCCTCTGCCTGACACACTCTCTGTCTAGAATACCAGATAATATAAAGGTCATGTAAAGGTTTTTAAGCTATCCGGGACAGCATGCGCCTTTAAAAAAAAAAATATATGTAATAAATGTAAACCTAACTCAATAAAAGGTCAAATTTAGCATTAATTTGGAAATATCTTTATAGTTTTGTCAACAATGTCTTGATACAAATCAGTTCTTCACAAAGGCCCCACTAGGTAACACCTACAAATCCTCATGCATGTACTTTCCTCTGCCAGTTTCCATCAGCAGCCAGCTCACCTGTGACCGTGAGGCAAGTGGTCCCCTCTTTGGCGCCGGAGGGGTAGACGTCAAAGGTGCAGGTGTAGCACCCCTCGTCACGGTAACTGACGCGCTTGATGCTGATTTGGCTGGAGTCCCCTGGGGAGGAGACCAGCTCCACGTGCTGCTGCCCGCTCACAGTGTCCTTGCGGCCGGGCTGGTAGGCGATCAACGTCTGGTTCTTGGAATCCAACCAGCGCACCTGTGTCACAGAGTCGCCCGCGCCCTTCTTCACCAGCGTGCAGCTCAGCGTGAAGGGCTTGCCCACCACCGCCTCCACCCGCGCTGTCGCTGAAACCCTGCCTGATTGATAATAACATAACTGAATAACACAGTTTACCACAGCAACACAACACGCACACAGCATGGCAGCTCAGTCAATCACAGCTCACCATAGCAACACAACACGCGCACAGCAAGGCAGCTCAGTCAATCACAGCTCACAATAGCAACACAACACGCGCACAGCAAGGCAGCTCAGTCAATCACAGTTCACCATAGCAACACAACAGGCACAGCAACACAGCTCAGTCAATCAGAGCTCACTGATAACATGGTAGCAGAAACATTTGAGCAGTGGGTCTCTACAACAGCCAACAAAGTTACTTAAATTTCCAAAAAACGTCACAGACAAACATCACACAATCATCAAAGTGCTTCAATTTGCCCTCTGCAAGTGAAATATTAATCTATCAGTTTGGCGAATCCACAACTTGATGCTCAATATCCATTGAATATGTCCATGAAAGTGGTTGGGAAAGGTGTGAAATGACAGAAAATCTCTCATCACAGAGCTGTCGACAGATGAATTGCTCCTCCCCACCTACACAGGCAACTCCCGATCAGCCATCACAATTCCAGTGCGATGCACAAAGTTACATAGTAAAAATTACATATTTGAATTGAAATCATTGGTTTCATTTCACATTTCACAGGTAGTTTATCAGCGCACCTTCAAGTCTGGACACCAGTGTCACAGAGACACACAGCTGTAAGCATCTCACTAGTGTCACGTCCAGCATCTTTACCTGCAGACACACAAACCATTGCATTGCTCTTAAACGGGACATCAATACAATACATCTATGGCTGTATGCTATTGGTCATCATCGACTTCCTATGGTATATAACAAGGTGAGATTATCAACTCACAATCCAGTACGACTCTTCTGTAGCAAAGGTAGCGGTACCCCCCCTGATCAATTTCAGACCTGCTTCATCGTACAGTTCCACTCTTTCCTGTGAAAGAGCAGGAAAGAGTCTTTAAAAGTCTGTATGTTGGAAACAGAGGTGATCCAGGTGGCTACACAGAGAAGTGTCAACATTCAAATCATGTGAGTGACACACATCTCTATAACTGATAAGGTGATATAAACCAGTCAAGTTAATATTATTAAACTTATTGTTTAGGCTTTGACTACTGTAGTTAAGACTATATTGATAACGTTGCAGATACATCAGAGAGATATGCCTCACTGAGACAGAGGCTATCTGGCTGTTTTATATTTATCCTGACATGGTTCCTAAGACGACAGAGTCTTTACAGCTGGGATACACACTGCAAAGCCCCTGACGCAAAATGTCGCAAAAGTGGGTTCCCACCCAGCAAAACAATTATAATAATACAATTTAGCGTTGAAGAGAAACCTGTTTTTTTTTTGTCATTTTCGGTTTTTAACCCCCACTTTTCAAACACAAAGTACTATATTATTTCCAAATAGAAAGATGATATCAACAAAGGCTCTTTTACTCGAGTTTGGTCAGATAGTTTTAGAGTAGCGAATGGAAAGATAAGCAAGAGGAAATCAATGTTCACACTAATACACTTAAGAGAATGTGCCTGAGGGGTTCGGTGACACATCTGTTAATAAACTTTCTAGGATTATCGGATATTCATAGCATACTGTATGTTTCCAGAAGGATTGCAAATAAAATATTTCTTCCACAAACTGCTATGTCAAGTATAAAACGATAAACGTCTAGCGGCAGGATAGCACAGACCAGAAAAACCTACATACTCACAGACGATTGACAGCAATGATTTTGCATTTGAAATCAGTGATTACATTAGTCTTATTCTACTATCCTGCTAGTAGATGGAACTTCACTTTTCCTTTAGTTATTAAACCGACTTTTGTTTAGAGGAGACAAAGAAAAAGTAGGCTATTGGAAAAACAGATCAGAAGTTCTCGCTATGACAATTGTCCAACACCGGCCGACTTACCTCCCGCTTGCGCACCCACTCAGTCCAACGGCAGAGGCGGAATGCGGGCAGCAAGTGTTCGTGATTTGGGCTGTCCCACAGTAAACAGATGGATCAAGCGTCAAGGGACCAACTGACGATTATACAGCAATGGCGCACCCTAGTGGGCAGTTGATGACGATTTCAGTTGTCTAATGACGGATGACACAAGCACATATTCCTTGAACCTTGACCTTAGACATAAACATGGCTATAGGAACAAAGTGACAAGAATTAGGCCCTTACATTTTTTCAGGGATATGATCCAGAACAGGACGGTTCTTCTTTTATTTTTTGTATCATTGCAACTTTGACCTTAAATAGTTTCTTGAAAACAATAAATTGTTAACTACATAACAGTGTGTAGGGTTTTTCAATTAAAGAATTGTTCATAGTAAAAGGTATTGTCCGTGATACTGGTCAAAAGGTTGTTGACATTTGAGCTCAATGGCGAATCAAATTACACTCCTTCCTTCCATGCTCCTGAAGCAACATGTTGATTGGCTGGAAGTGAGTGAAGCTCAGTCCGAACCACTGTGCTTGTTTCCTATTTACAAAGCCAGACTGTGTGATAACACCAGAGTGTGTTTTTTAGCGCACATACAGAATGGACAGCGAGAGGACCGTGAGGAGCAACTCACTTTAAATAGGTTCCTTCCTAAAAAGTTCCTTCCCTTTGCTGTTTATCCATCCAGTTGTTGGTGTTCATAGAAAAAGTTAGGTCTCTCAAACGAGGTCCTGGAGATATAACAACACCAATGTTTCAGAAGTTGCATGCAAAAGTCCTTATCCAGCATCAGTCGTCCCGGCCTTGCAGACCCATTCTCAAATCTTCAGTGTTGAACCTGAGCGGCTCTTTTGGCCTGGGATTACATTAGCATAAATTGCTTCATCTGCAATGACAACAAAAAAAAGCTGCGTTTAAGGCTTTAAGAATCCTTGTACGTATCGAGCTGCAGTTTGACTAAGATAAAGCAATTCATTATCATTTGGTGAAACAAATATGAACATGACACACGACCTTTGACCTTTCTGCATCTGTAAATAACCAGAGGTAATATGGCCACAAGAATCACTGCTATTGCCACCGGACATGCGATGGAAGCTGTCTTGAGGGAGGTCCACTGCCCCTCAGCATCTGGACTCTGAGCTAAAGGAAGTGATGGTGCAGAGTGAACTCAATGGTTTTGGTCTGTACTTTCTCTCTCCATCACTCACACACACACACACACACACACACACACACACACACACACACACACACACACACACACACACACACACACACACACACACACACACACACACACACACACACACACACACACACACACACACACACACACACACAGAGCTTTACAACGTGAACTCATTGGCAGTCATTTCCCAAAAGATTTACTAGTCCCTTCACTTTACCTTTTGCATTTAGTCATTTGACTGACACTTTTGTCCAAAGCAGTTGAGAAGTGATGAAAATAGCAAATTTCGAGGACAAAGTGCCATGAAAAAATATATTTTCTTCATGGGAAGTGAGTGTTGGATAGGGTAGTTAAAACAGGAGGTAAGGAAGTCTTACTGGCTGTAGAGTTCATCTCCATCGTCTTCTCTATGCCTTTGTGTAACAATAAAAATGCAGAATTACTTTCTCTATTTCTGTAATACAATGTCCAACACAAATACACACAAAGAAAACTTGAATATGCAGAATCATATTAAACGTTGAAAGAAACTCAACTGATATTGTGTGTCTGAACTTGAAGGTTAACTGTTTGTTTCTGAATGCTGCCATCTGAAAAATAAAAGCGACACATATAGTGCCCAGCATCCTCAAAGTGGGCATCTTCAAGCACCAGGGACCCGTTTTCTGTAAACTTGAATCTTTTATCCGGAGTCAGAACTATCCAACTGTCTCCTGTGCTAAACATAGCCAGCAGCCTGGTGTTGTTCTGCAAATTGAATGTCCACTCAATTTTGGTGAATTTCAGGTCACTGGTAACACTCAGGGGGATTACAACGTCTGTCCCTTCGAACACTGCGATGGTCTTGAGTGAAGAGGAAAATGATTCTGCAATGTACAGCACATTTAAGACATGAATTTACAAATGACCAGCAATTCTTGCATTTGAAAAATAAATGTTTGTCTTTTGTTTTGGCATGAGTTGCATTGGCTACACTACATTCACATTGTTTTTCAATTAAACATTGGGTATTTTTTCCTTTTGCCTTCTATTTTAGAAATACTGCTGAAAAACATATCTTTACAGGAACACATTTTACATGGAGTTAAAGAGGGGTTAATGAAAAGCACAATGGCAGTACGACCTGCATCTGCATCAGCCTTTGCGGTTACATGCAGCACATATACGAACAGCGCATTCATACTGCTGCAAATACTTCCTGTAGAGATGTGGTCAGCAAAACCCCCCACTTACACTGTCTCAAAGTGTGACCAAACTCCACATTATACTGTGTTTTGTTAATCTATCATTTAAGTAGATTATTATTATTTATCTGCACTTCAATTATTATTTGCCTGAAGGAACTCACTGAGCAAGTAAGGAATACATCTATTTATGCTCATCATATATACAGTGATGTAGTCCAGGGTATACGCAGTATACATAGGAGTACACCCACTTATTTTACAGTCAGCATTGCGTATACCCACTTCTCAAAACAGGGCGTTTGTTAAGAGTACACCCACTTCTCCAGGGACCACTACACCACTGATTATATATGTGCACTCAGTCTGATTGAACCCATTAACATGCACTGCATGGCATTCTGCCCTAAGAGTGGAGCTACAGCTAGATCTTAATCGTTAGTTAGCTACTCCACTGTCACAAGTTCCTAACGCAGCTTTTGATCAGGACATTGATCAGCAAGTCAGCATCGAATAGACTGAAGACTCACCTGAGATCCCGACAAACGGTAGAGCCAGGAGAAGAAGGCCCTGACACCACGGCATTCTGAAAAAAGCCACTGCTGATCTGTTTTTTAATGTGAATGGCTGTGTAAACGTGTGAGGCCTGTATAGTGAGTGGAGAGTAAATGCAGAGCACTAGTTGTCTTCCAAGTGGCTATAGAGAGTACACTGCATATGGTGAGGGTCATACCACATCCCTGAGGGCAATTGAAAAAAGGTGTCAGTTTCAGACAAAAGCGGTGCGGTGGTTTCCCGTAGACCCCCCCCCCCCCCCTGCTTCCTGTTGAGACGCAGCAGCTATCAACCACTAATGGCCATCACACAGAACATGTGAAATACCATTTCCACATCAGGAATTGAAACAGTCAGCAAAAGATATCAACTACATGTTAATATCTTAGACTAATCCGATTGTTAATTCTAAACCAACTGCAGCCTACAGTGAGGGCAGAGACAAGAGCACTAGTGAGACTTGAGAGATTGTAAGATTCTATGTCGTGTGCTTCAAACTAAGATAAATGAAAGATGGCAATAGATGTTGCAATCTGTTCGTTTATGTCTTTGTAGTTAGCACACTGAAGGCTAATGGCCATGGGTTCCTTTAGCAAATATTATTCTGGGGGGTTGGGTCCAGTTATACTGAAAATAAGAATTGAGGTTATAATCGATCCTAGAAGCTTTGACAGTTTTGTTCAAAAGGAGAAAACACACCCTGAGAGTGCAGTGCAGTGCAGCAGGTGTACACAATCCTGAGAGTGCAGTGCAGCAGGTGTACACACTCTGGGAGTGTAGTGATGCAGGTGTACACACTCTGGGAGTGTAGTGATGCAGGTGTACACACTCTGAGAGTGCAGTGCAGCAGGTGTACACACTCTGGGAGTGCAGTGATGCAGGTGTACACAATCCTGAGAGTGCAGTGCAGCAGGTGTACACACTCTGGGAGTGCAGTGATGCAGGTGTACACACTCTGGGAGTGCAGTGATGCAGGTGTACACACTCTGAGAGTGCAGTGCAGCAGGTGTACACACTCTGGGAGTGCAGTGCAGCAGGTGTACACACCTTGGGAGTGCAGTGCAGAAGGTGTAGCCTACACACTCTGAGAGTGCAGTGCAGCAGGTGTACACACTCTGGTGTCCAGTTTGGGTCAGTGCTTCTCACAGCACAGGTTATTCCAGAACAGGGCCAGAAAGATCTACAGCCAACGAGGTGTGTGTGTTTGTGTGGGAGAGAGACAGAGCGTGTGGGGGGGTGTTTGCATATCTGAAAATATTTTCAGTGTTTCTGTAAACTGATAAGCTCAGCCCCAGGCCTTTTGATCATGTCATCATGTTGAAGTGAACATCTAGCAGCCATGTGACCTGTAACTCACATACAAAAAAACAAAGAAGTGTCGCAATGAAATGGAAAGTATTTAATTGCTTACTGCAAAGGACTTATAACCTCTTTCTTTCTAACTCCTATATGAATGGCCTTTCCTAAACCGCATGTAACAGTTTTTCTTAAGCCTATGTAAATATGCTCCTCGGATAAGATAGTGGTAGCCGGCATACTTGTGGATTTCCTGGAGAGTGCATTGAAATGGAGCAGGGCAGCATGAAGACGTGTCTGATAAGCCACTTCCTCACCAAAACCAATAATAACACTCCTCTCGCAGGGCCTGACTCATAGTCACATAGTTAACACCAGCACCTGCGGATCTCCATTTTACCTAAACGTCATGTTTAATCAACAGCACTAGCATTTGGATTACAACTTTCATCAGTCACTTCATTTATTAGGGTTAGGGTCAGATGGGGCTCATCATGATCGCTATGCATTGACTTAAGTTTATACAAAATATTGACAGTAAAATGCAAAAGTTGTATGATCAAATCAACAGCATGGACCATGTGTGACATACGTCTATGTTGTAATGCCCTGGAGCACAATGCATAGTTGTTTATTGCTCTCCTAGAGAATAGGCCCCTGTGATGGCATGCCCGGACATCAATGACACGCATGGGTCTGCTCTGGTCTGAGCACACAGAGGTCATTGTGCTTCTCCTTGGAGAATTTGGATAGGATCTTTCCACCCTGGTTGCCCCGGGCGATTACCCACCTGAAGATGTGTGTTTATGATACTTCCTGGAGTGTATAGATTGGACGGGGTTTCTGTTGGTGGTGTTTGGACAGTTATGCAAATTACAGTATAATAAAGGTACCCAGGGAAAGGTCAGTGAAAAGGATGACAGGGGATTTGTGGCAAAGAGTATGAGTTGTCATGACTGTCTCTACAAACATCAGCCTGTCTCATGAGACACGAGACAGCAGCAATATTATATTAATATGATTGCAATATTCTGTGTGTTTGGGTGTGTGCAACTCTAACGTGCCAGTGCATGGGCATATGTGTATGTGCACTAGATTGTGTATTAAATATACGTGTGTGTTTGTGTGTTTGTGTATCAGTAGCATCTGAATGTGTGTGTTTCTGTGTGTGTGTGTGTGTGTGTGTGTGTGTGTGTGTGTGTGTGTGTGTGTGTGTGTGTGTGTGAGTGTGAGTGTGGAGTGAAAGAGACAGAGAGAGTGTGTGTGTGAGAGATGATCTGACAGAGAGAGAGAGAGAGAGAGAGTCCGAAAGATGATCTGAGAGATACAGAGACATAGAGAAAGAAAGAGAGAGAGTGAGAGAGAGGTAGAGAGAGCAACGTGTATGTGCGCCTCTGCACGCTGATGCAAACGACCGCACACAGGAAATAAGTGCAAAGCACAAGCTTGCCTTTGTTGTGCACTTGCTCTTGCCCTGCCTCTTTCTGTCTCTCTCTCTCTGTCACTACCCTGCCATGTGCCAGTGACTCTCTCTTACTCCCACTCCACTCGACTCTTCCCTCTCTAAATCTCTCCCATCTGGGACCTGCTACCCTACTCTCTCCTACCCTCCCTTCTTCTCTGTGTTCCCCTCTAATGCGGCTATTGACCAGCCCTGGATCAGCAAGTTTCGGAAGAGATCGACCCACAGACTGAGGGGAAGCTGCCACTCTCGCCGCTCACGAGGACCGTTGCTAAGGGCCTGCTGTCACCGCGGGACCACGACCTGTGACCTCTGGCTCGTGGATGCACTTCAAGTCTTGGCAACGGCACACTAGACAACGGGGATTATGGGCAACCTCATATGTGGTGCTGGACGGTAAGAAACACCTCACTTCTTACGGATGAGAGGATATTGAACAGTGTTCATTATACAGTGTTTTGAAGAATGTTACATTTATGCAACCTCTCTGTAAGGTGTATGGTAGGAGTGCACATCCTGCTGGGGGGTGAACTGTAGCTTTAGTTAACCACATCAACGTTTGCAGGCCTGATAAGATGTAGGGTATAGATGCAGGGAGTGTGGTCTCGACAGTCTTGATGATGCATGCCTTGCCATAGTATGACATTACTTTCAAGTGTGCCTTGTGACATCAATTCAGTCAATATAATAATTATAACAATATTTTAATTATCCTTATGGCAAGACAAATCCTAGACAAAATTGTGTGGCACCATTATTTGGCTGTAAGTGTTTGCGGACCGAAAGGAATAGCAGTATATCTTCTTAATTTCTAAGTTGAATATGACCTATTTTATATACATGCCGGCCAAGCTTCACAAAATAATCCAGTAATCTCACCAAAAAAAGTCAAACCGATTAAACCAGAGTTACACAACAAGACTGTCCCTCGACAAAAATAAAGAGGCCATCTGACCTTTGTTTGTTTCTTTTCTTTTAAAGAAAAAAGACATCAGAAGCCAAAAATGAATCTGGTAAGATTGAATTCACTTCTTGACCGTGCAGGGGTTTATGTGGCGTTTGTGTATAATGCAAGATGGATTCTGTGTGATGAAATACTCAATAGAAAATGTTTGATTACTTACATACATACATACATACATACATGCTTAGATTTCTTCTTTCTTTCCACCCCCTAGGCACCACAAATGCAGACAACACAGGCAAGGACACGGTGAGTACAATCTGTTACCCTGTGGTATGCCATAGTATAAAGCGATTGATGTTTTGATCATTAGGCAGTGCATTGTTCAGAGACTGAGATATGCATGTGGAATCATTTCTAGGTGTATCTTGAGGTGTACCTGTTCCCTAGTTTTGTATAAGTATCTTTTATTCAATATGCATATCGGGCTCACTCATCATGCATATCAGACGTGAGAGAGACCGGTCTCCCTCCCAGACTGTAGTCGACGATAGAGAAGCAAAGTTTCACACAAGGTTTATGTAGGTTGAAGTAAGCGTTCTCTGACGCCAAACCACTGTGTCTGCAGAGATAACCACATGGTGGGTTTCCCATGTCCGAGGTCATCTTGTATGCTTTGAGCCTAATTCAACAAAAACAAAACATTGACGAAGGAAGGTGCCCACTTCACAACCCCAATGACATTTCCATGAAGGTGTCTTTGTTGTTGTTTTAGCTCAGTATTGGTATGATGGTTGTAGTGCTAGTCATTTCTTCGAACGCCTCTGCAGGATTTTGCTGAACAGCAGTATTAAACTGTTTTTGTTGAAGTATCCTGATATCAAAGCCAGTCCTAGATAACAGTTGATCAACTGAGAATTAACAAGGTACAAGTGCAGTTTTTGAGAGGTAGTTGATGAAGCTGAGGCTGACACAGGCATCCAAGAGGAGCCAACTGTTCACGTTATCTGACTGGGCCAGACAGCCAGCTGCCACCGATAGCATATGAATGCTAAATCAGCCCTACCACAGATTTCTCTGGTGACGTATCTTGAGAGTAGAGGCTCTTATGATAATGTTGGCATATACAGTAAAAGACAAAGAGAAGCGTATTTCTCAAGAACTTTCTACACACAAAGTCAGTTGCTTTGACTCTCAAATAGCAATGTTCGGTGGATGCCAAGGCAACAGCCATTCTGTTCAAGCTGTTTAAAGGCATAACTTAACATGTAGCATAAACTCATAGATTCATACACATTACTAAACTTAATGCAAAGTGATTGGTACAGTTGTTTCTGGTGATCAAAGTCAATGTCCTCTTGGCGAGCTCATAATCATGACCTACTACACAAGTTGAGGTTAAATTGGTGTTAGTGTCGGTTAAATGTCGAATAGGTCGTCAATACTTGCTAGCTACGTCATAGAATGCGTGTATTACAGTATTACATTCCGCTACTTCATTGGTCAAACTGCATTTGCTTGCCGATTATTTAACCCACATTAGAGACTGATTTCACTAACACTGATATTTGAATGTATTGAGAAAGATTGTTTTGATTATTTTCAAAGGTCTCATGCAGCGACATGACTCAAATGTCAAAAATGTAAAAAAACTAAAAACATGTCGGAAAAAAACGTTGCAGGTGCAGAGCTACGGGGAGATAAAGATAGAGAGAGTTTTGGTCTTGTGGTAAGAGGCGATTCTAATCAGTGTTGCAGGCTGCTCTACTGAAAGCACCAATGTCGACTAAACATATCGCTGCAATATGAGACTCATAAAAGCTCCTGTGTCTGTCTGTGCTGGTTAACCAGGGGTTATTTTCATCTGATTTTCATAACTGCTTGACTACAAATAAACACATTTGCATGATGTCAATATTGCAGAGGTGTATACTGATACTGATCCGGCATGGAACTTTTGACCTTCTGTAGATATCTGATTTTTAATTTCCATATCAACTATATCTATCAAACTGAAATAGCTGCAGTGTTACAGTGCACTCAGTATCACAAACTTACATATCATCGTTTATTTGGTTGTTGTTGGGTTTTTTTCACGGCAGCAAGGGGCAGTGCCAAAGGAGGAAGTCCTCTATGCAACAATTGACCATGGCAACGGCAAGCCAGCAGGGAATGTGATGAGGATCGTGGAGGGAGATGACTGTGACTATGCTGTCGTCAACATCCCCTCTGAGGACAAGCTGTCAATCAAAGAGGAATGCTCTGATGACTATGTGCTAATGGGTTGAGCTTATGGAGGCCCGATAGGGACACAAAGCTTCATAGGTGAAGGGCTTAACCAGGTTGCACACTTCACTACTGACAAACATCGAGATATGTGTGGCGAATGTATGTTGGTATATTAGGCCAATAGAATTGCTTATTGTATAAGGAAAGGTTTGGTTTTGGTCGGTACTTTCACTCTCCATCCCACACACACACATAAACACACACACACACACACACACCACACACACACACACACACACACGTACACACACATAAACACACACACGCACGCACACACACACACACACACAAACACACACACACAGACAGAGCTTTACAGAGGTGTATGCATGTGGACTATGGGATATACACAAGAAAACAAACATTTAGCGATGCAGATATCTACACATCTACTGTACACGTGTATATTTACTGCACAACTTTTTTGCATATAAAGAAGCATCAGAGCATTTGTCGTACCTTTTTTCATTTTTAAACTGAGATATAAATGTATATATGAACATTTTGCATTTTTTCTGTTTAATTTATTTACATCCAAATGTTCGCCTTTTTGAAGTTTTGATATGTGCACTTTGTCTTTGTCATTATATTGAAGTTTGTTTATGTGTGTTCGTTTTGTTTGTTTCGGATACAGAAATATAATACCAGTATGTGTGTTCACACAAAATCTAATGAATGACTTGATGTGAACAGAGTTTAATGTAGTTTTTTGAATCAATAAACAGCAAATATATCTCTGAGCTCTCTTTTGCCACTTGAAGCACACTTCTAAAGATAGTAAAACAGCTCTCTTTATATTGCAAGCTCATTGGTCATTGAGAGGGATGTGTGGATTTCTTTCTGTTGGAGCCCTTTGAACAGGGTGTCTTGTTTCTTGACTACAGTAAAGTCCTTAGCTTCCATTTTGCTCAACACAAATCTTGCACCTTCCTCTGCTAAGAAAATGCAAAATTGTACGCAGAGGAAACTGAAAGAGTAAAGATCTGGAGTATCACAGGAACAAATATGTGTATAATTTGTTTCATTGCGTTTCGTTTATTTTAAGGCACATGTATGTGCTGACAGCAGTAACAATTACCACACTTAGTACAATGATCGATGACAGAGTGATGAATAATGTGAATGAACCTGCCAGAAGAAAAAAAGACAGAGACTACATAAATCCCACATATTACATTCCACACAAAAAAAAACTCTTGTCGTAGTATCACAAAATCTTTAGCTTATTAGTATTATTTTGAGATTAACCAATTATAATTTCCTTCGGCCATTTCCACTAAATTATTCATTGACATATATTTTTCATATTTATTTGCAACATCAATCATATCATTATTCACAAACACAGGTGATGGCTTCCTTAAAACAATCTAATCATTGGAAGAGTCCTCACCATCAGTCATCTCCATGACAACAGAATGCTTATGGGTCCAGGAGGCGTGACTGGCCACACAGGTCAGGGTGCCCCGGGTGATGTCATCAGGCAGGAGCAGCCAGCTCTCCACGGTGACGGTTCCATCTGTGTTGGGCGTTGACCTCTCAGTGACCTGAGGGGACCCCAACTTCTCCTCCCAGGACACTGTGGCCTCTGGTTTCCCCCGGGCAGCAGAACAGACAGCAAACCGCTGACCACCATCATGCTCTATTCTGGTGGAGAGGACAGGGGGGACTGTAGGCACACAGGAAGAAGGAAGCGTGATAAATTACTAATTACAGATGGCAAATGGACTTCATTAATCACTTCCCTATTCTGAGAGTGTAACGTGCTATAACTATCCATGCAAGGCCCATTCATCGGTTTTTAGGAGACATTAGATCTTGCAAGAACACTCTCACATATAACCAAAAGAAGCTAGTCTTGAATCAGGTACCATCGGATTCCTGTTTGCTTATTCACACCCTGTATGTCTGCTACTGAACATTTAAAACATTATAATATATATATATATATATACAGTACTGTGCAAAAGTTTTAGGCAGGTGTGAAAAAATGCTATGAATTAAGAATGCTTTGAAAAATGTAAACAATAAATGTTAATTTTGTATCCATTTACATGGTAAGACTGAGCAAAGCAACAAGACACAACGTAGTTATACTGCATCAGCAGGGTCTCTCCCAGACAAAGATTTCAAAGCAGACAGGGGTTTCAAAATGTGCAGTTCAAGCTCTTTTGAAGAAGACATTGAGGATCGTAGACACAGTGGTCAGCCAAGGAAACTTAATGCAGCTGATGAAAAACACATCAAGCTTATTTACCTTCGAAATCGGAAGATTTCAAGCAGTGGCATCAGGTCAGAACTGGCAGAAACCAGTGGTACCCAGGTTCAGACATTTACTGTCAGGGGAAGTCTGGCCAGAAGTGGTCTTCATGGAAAAGTTGCAGCCAAAAAGCTCTACCCCGACAAGGAAACAAGGCCAAGTGACTGAACTAAGCACGAAAACATAGAAACTGGGGTGCAGAAACATGGCAGAAGGTGCTCTGGACTGATGAGTCAAAATTAGAAATATTTGGCTGTAGAAGAAGGCAGTTTGTTCGCCAAAGGGCTGGAGAGAGGTACAATAATGAGAGTCTGCAGGCAACAGTGAAGCATGGTAGAGGTTCCTTTCCAGTTTGGGGCTGCATTTCTGCATGTGGAGTTGGAGATTTGGTCAGGATGAATGGTGTCCTCAATGCTGAGAAATACAGGCAGATACTAATCCATCATGCAATACCATCAGGGAGGCGTATGATTGGCACCAAATGTATTCTGCAGCAGGAACATAACCCCAAACATACAGCCAATGTCATTAACAACTATCTTCAGCTTAAAGAAGAACAGAGAGTCCTGCAAGTGATGGTATGACCCCCACAGAGCCCTGATCTCTACGTCATCGAGTCTGTCTGGGTTTACATGAATGGACAGAAGAATTTTAGGAAGCCTACATCCACAGAAGATCTGTAGTTAGTTCTCCAAGATGTTTGGAACAATTTACCAGACGAGTTCCTTCAAAAACTGTGCGCAAGTGTATCTGGAAGAATTGATGCTATTTTGAAGGCAAAGGGTGGTCACAATATTGATTTCATTTAGAAATGTCTTCTGTTCCTTCACTGCATTTTGTTAATTTATGAAGAATTGATGAAAATAAACTGTTAACACTTCCATTTTTGAAAGCATTCTTAGTTTACAGCATTTTTTCACACCTGCCTAAAACTTTTGCACAGTACCGTATATATATATATTTGTGTCATTGTTGTCATTTGTGTCATTGTTTAATGCATACCCAGCACTCTCTAAACCCATTTCTTAAGATGCTTAATTTCTCACCTCTTGCAAAAACTGTAATGATGGCAACGTCAGCACCACCTCTGTAAACCTCTTCACATTTGTATGTCCCTTCATCTTTGATTTCGAAGTGAGGAATATACAGGTACAACTCCCCTTTCGTTGTGTTGCGGAGCGTCTTCCCTCCTGTGCAGTTATTATGCCTGGGATTTTTAGCAGCTTCACTTATAAGACAATGGACTCCATTGTTGTTTATTTTCCAGATATGATGAAGAGTATTATTCCACGTCTTATTGCTGCACCTTAAGTAAGCATCTTCGCCCTCCTCAAAATGTTTAATTCGTAGGGCTGGGGGAAAAACAACTCTTTTGTCTTGTTGTTTTGTGCACAATTTAAGGGTGGAAATGAAGAGGACATGACTTACCTAAGAGCTCAGGGACCTCTGAATCATTTTGCTGTTCTAAAGGGGGTAGAGGAAAGTGAGGGGTAGAGGAAAGTTTCACATGCAGACATTATACATAACATACAGACAATATAATACATAGGCGGTATAATGTGACTTCTGAAGCTGCTTGTGTACTTCTAAAGATCGAAACTATAGAATTATTAACGTTTATTTTATTTTATTAACTATTATTATCTTGCAGACAAACCTCTCACCACATTGCATTATCTGTTAATGGTTATTTAGATGTAATCTAACTTATGAAAGATTAGACCTACACCAGGTCATTACTAGTAGAAGGTAAATCTATTTAGAGCTGAGTGATTTGTTTTAAGGTTACACTGAAGATAGTGGCAGAAATATCATGACCGCATTAAAAGAAAATCCTTAATAAATCATTATTAGATTTAACATGTCCTTCCCAATGTCTCGGAAAAGCTACAGGCCAGTCGACATCACCTGCCTACTGTTCTCATACAGTAATAAAGCTGCATGACACTTTTTGGCAACCAATGAAGATTCTCTCACTATTTTCTAGTAAGCAGTGACTAAAATAAGCTATGCTGATTAATTTAGCTAGTTAGCCAGCTTAAACAAGTAAGCTAGCCACTTACCATAAATGGTTTATTGGTTGTCCGGTTAACCGTGATTACCATCTCAACACTAAGCCACACGCCACAAGTGCATATACTCATGTATCAGTAGCAGTGATGTATATGCATAGATGTTTACGTGTACATGCATCAGCAGTGGTGTAGTGGTCCTTGGAGAAGTGGGTATACTCTTAAAAAAATGTAAGCAGCCTCTACAGCACAAGATAAACGCACTGTTTTGAGAAGTGGGCATACTCAATGCTGACTGAAAAATAAGTTGGTGTACTCCATATAGCCTACCTGCGTATACCCTGGACTACACCACTGTGCATTAGTTGTTCACATGTCTCAGATGATCTTACAAAACTTTTAAAGTCTTTAAAGTAGGAAAAATGCACAGAAGGGCTTTGCAGCAGTGCCCACTCATTTAAGCATTCAAAGTCTGTGGTCAGTGCGTCAGTGAAAGGAGTAACATAAGCAAAGCCCTTTCATTTTTGTAAATTGTTAAAGTAAATGAAGTTTGCAGACAACCACATACATCAAGTCTACAGTCCTACTCTATCAAGATATATGAAACAGTGGCAGTTAATTACTGAAACAACATGCAAAAATAGTGAAAAGGTGGTTAATCAATTGAACTGCACTGAAATGTCACTGCGTTTACCAAGGAAGGCTAATGTAAAATAAATCTATTTCCACAAAGTCCCAGTTTGCCAAGGAAGGCTCATTTAAAATAAATCTATTTCCACAAAGTACCAAATTAACACACTGAAAGATATGAAAGGTAATATCAAACCTGTTGAGAAACTCGAGGAGGGAGACAACAAAGCCAATAAAGGTAGGGTTCGTATAATCCACCAAATCTCCATGTGTCAGAGCACTCTTATTGTATGGGGTTTCTTCTTTTGTGGTAGCCTAGAGCCAGACAGCCACACAGTCACCCCACTGTAGCATGCTCATGGATGGTCTAACCTGAAAGTGGCCAAAACTAATCCATCCACTTCTCTTGAATACACTTTAAAATATATAACATCCATCAGTTGATAGACCATCTGAATGGGCCTGGGTACAAATCTAGCTCACTTCACACTCGCACCTAAACATCTGTGTAGGCTACACCGAAAATGTAGGCTACCGACAACAGGAAATTGTTGCTCCCCACGTGTCTTGCATGACAGAGTTTGGTAGCAGTCGGCACTAGGTGTTAAAACCATAACCTTTCGTTCTTTCTTTCGGAGACTCTAAAGAAGAGCCAGAACAACACTTATAAGCCCCTGGTTGGCACTAGTCAGACCCCTGTCGGCATGTTTCCAGCAGTATTGAACATGTTGAATTGGCAGCGCAGCCTGTCAGAGAGATCACTCTGATAGGCAGTTAAGCGAAGTTAAAACTATCTCCAGCTCTCGACTCAGATTTGCCAGAGCCAATATATCCTCGACTCACGTAGTAGTTATAGGACGAAACCATCTGCGGTGAGCGAGAGCGGTGTGAAAAGGGAAAGCAAACGCTGCTTTGTTTACGATTTGGTATTTAGAGTTGTTTCTCTCATGCAAGCGCAGAATGTACGTGCATGTTGGAAGTTGGCTGTAGTCTTTGCGGTGTGTTCCAGTGTTTGTGCTACTTTTTGACCGCAACACAGGCGACGTGAGCCGATGAAAGTCAGCCTTTGTCGCCGCTAGTTTTCTGATGTCAAGTTATTGTGTCCCTAGCTTTAATCACAGAGGAATACAAAACCCGGGCCCTGTTCGGCGTACGACTGAAGCTAAGATAATTAATTTAGCTCGCAACTGGAGATTAACTAGCTCGCTAAATGAGAACAGGCCAAACCGGTCTGGCGACGGGCGCTAATTTATTTTAACCTCAAGTTAATTTATCTCGTCAGCTAAATTGCGCGTGCACGTCTTGCTTCAAAAGGCAAGAAAGGTCGATCCCCAAAACCATGATTTTTTTGAAAGGTATAATGGTCTAAACTCAAAGAAAAAGACTATTTTTTTTCTCCGATAACGCAGGATATGATCATGAACGCGTTATGAAGAATTCAAAACCATAATCATGTCAAAATTCAACACTCCCGTGGCTACCACAGCAATAAAAGAAACTGTCTATAAGAGGTATAATACGTGACATCTTCTCCCTGAACGATATGGTACTATGGCGAGCGGGTTAAGCGTCTGGCTTGCATGGAATAGATCACTGGTTCGACTCCCCTCACCCTCGTAAGAATTGTAGTTTTAAATCGCTTTGAATAAAACCGTCTGCTAAATGACTAAATGTGAATGTATTAATAAGAGATTCAATACATTTAAGCAATGAAAAGAAATTGTGTCTATTTCTCTCTTCTTATCATGCACCCACCTCCACCACCATTCACTACCGCACAAACACTAGACACGTTTCCAAAACTAAACGTTTGCAATGATGTAAGTTAAAGTAGGTAAAACAACTTTAGCCAATATCTATTTGGGTTATGTGCTCAAATTTCCTGGGATCAAAGAAAACGTTAGTATTCATGTGCAAACTAAAAATCACGTCTCAGGCAGCCTGAGACGTGATTTTTAGTTTGCACATGAATACTAACGTTTACATGAAAGTTATTTCGGGTTTATGTCTGTTTAACTGTATGTCTCAACTGTACTATCTATCTACCACTGTCATATAATTATGAGTGCTTTGTTCTCCGCATCGCCGACATTACAAAAATGAAGGCTACCACTGGCAAGAAAGTGATGACATTCAATGTTTGACGGTGGTGTAGCCTATGCAATAAATGACTCGAGAAGGTCTTCTAAATTAATTATTCCTTGTCGGGTGGATCGGTAGCGCTCATACAAGAACTCATCATTATGGAAAAATGGATCTTCTTGGCGATCGCAAAGAACTCTTCCTACGCTAATCAAACTGACTCCTTGTCAATGGGATCCCTCCTTTTGGCATGGGTATGGCAAGTTTAGCCAGCTAAACTTTGCTTAGCCTGCCCTGGAGCAGGCTAAGGCTAAGCGATTAATTACCATGGAGATTGATAAAAAGTTGCTTCCGCGAACTCGCTAAAGTGGTGTTGTCTTTTTTTAGCCTGGAAATTAGCTCGCTAAACCGCTTAGCGAGCGTCGCCGAATAGTACCCCGGTCTGTAAGTAAATCACCTTTTTATTTATTTACAAAAAATAGATTAGCGAGTAACACAGTAACCTTGTTAGATGGGATTCCAATCTCCTAACGATGGCACTGATGCATAGTGTATGATAAAAGACAGTGGTGGTGTTTACCTTTGTGGATGTTTGCATGAGTTCATACTGACAGCAGTTTATTTCTCCGGCATCATGAAGCATTTCAACACTAGCAGAGGTATGGAAGTGGAGTAGGCTAGGAACACATTTGAGCTTTCACCGTCAGGCGTCAGCGACAAGGTTATGGCAGAGTTTTGTCTTTCTGCATATTGGCAGTCGGAACATGGATTTCCTTTTCACTTAATTTCAGATCACAGCAGCCAGATGTTCATCTGCTGTTCCTAGACCCTCTGACGAATGTTAACCCAGTTCGAAAATGGAGGGGGAGTGCTTTAGCAAACAAAAACAAGAAAGTTGTTTATCTGTAAAACAGTAGGCCTACATGAGTCTTGCATTACAGTTAAACATATCTGTACACATAACATCCTGACTACCTGGAGTTTGCCACCCTTTTTGCATTTTCTTATAACAGTTTTGAATCTTCTTTAAAGGCCAAACATTACATGACATAACACAGCATAAACTTCATCACACATTTCAGATTTAGTAATAAAGCACGTTAAAACAAAGATAGTTCAATTTTGAGTTTATCAATTACAAATTAACAGTAGATACTGCTACACAAACACTACAAAAAAGAAAAAGCAACCTGAAGTAAACAGAATTCAGGATTCTAGCTAAAAACAATGTTATAGTCTCAAAGTCTGAGTCATTTCTAAACTAAACTGTGACATCACAGCCTTTAGACCACTAGATGGCAATCTTGGCCAACTCTGGGTTTGTCAAACCCTGAAAGACCATGACACAGTGCACAGTGCTACCTGAGGACAGTAGCTATCTGTAGATTAGACAGATAACCTTCAGGGTCTACCAGGCTGTTTGCTACTTAGTTGTTTTGACATGGCATCTTTATATAATAATATGACATGCTTTATTCTGGTGGAGAGGACAGGGAACACAGTAAACACACAGGAATGAGACCAGACACAAAAGCTGAAGTACTTCATCAGATATTATTTTCTCTTCAGAGAATATTCAGCATTACAGTGGCTAGTATGCCAGCCTCTTTCTTCAGATGTTAGGATGAGTTTGCTGTTCAATGTCTTGCTGGAGAACCCAGTCCTGAATCAGGAATCCTGAATCTGGTGACCTTTGTGACCTCTGTGTTTTCAGCACAGTGCTCTGGCAGCATCAGGAGCACTCTTGAACAAATATGGTATTTTCAATTGGATTCCTATCCTTTTCTATGTGTACGGAGTAAACAAAAACATCATAAAGTGGCAACTACATGATAAAAGATAGTATTCTTTACCTTTTTGAAAGACTTAGTTCATGCTGATGACAGTTTGTCTCTCTGGCATCATGAAGCACTAGCAGATGCTGGACAGTAGAGGGCAGTAAATTGACACATTAGAGAAGCAACAGACTGAAAGATTCAGCCCACGATTCTGGGCAAAGGTTGTTGATATTTAAACTTAATAACTAATCAAGTTACACCCGTCCCTTCGGTGCTCCTAAAGCAATGTGTTGATTAGTTGATTGATGTGTTGATTGTTTATGGCTCTGTCCATTGTCGATTTACAGAGACAGGACTGTGTACAAACACAGAGGACCGAAGGGAAAGTGTAATAGATTAGAATCACGGCCTGCAGCCTTTAACTCTCAAACAGACTGTTTTTACTTCCTGTATCAAAATTTGAGACTCTGGTATTTTCACACGGCATAAGCCTCAATGCCCATCTGCTTCATCATGAAGTACATTATAACTCATCAATACAGTATGGGATATGGAAATATGCATAGGCTAGTGCTGCTTCATTCATTCATCCATTAATTAATGAATTCATCACGTGTGCCAATAGCCTGATTACACCTGCCTTTAAACTGTTTCAATTAAAGTAGCAGTAAGGAGTTTTGGTCGACAACGAGAAATCTAACCACTGAAATGGCAAAAACCTTACATACGCAACACCAGCAATGTTGGCACTGTTAAACGGCTTGCTAGCATGTTAACTCCTTTCTTTTGGCAATGCAGTTGGTGATGCTGTGCTGTGGAGTTTTCTGACCGGAACCAGAGAACTGCAAAGTGCATAGCCTAGGCGGCTAGTTGGAACGACAGGTGTGTTTATTCATCCTTCACATGACCACAAACCATGGAAATGTATTCAGCCCACTTTCAGTCCCTTTCCTTTGGTCAAGGTGCGGCCTCGTCCCTGCTGAGAGCGACAAGTGGCTGAACACTTTAAATACTGGTACTCTACTCTACTCTCTAAATACTACTCTTTCATTTCCTGTTTAATGTTTACCTCCTCTTCATGCATTACATTGTCAAACCCATTTCTGCTTACTAAGTATGTCCTGTAGGACAGGCATTTATTAACTTAAAAACACTGCCCATCCAATGGTTTGGTAGGTACAAGAGTGACAGGGTGGGCTGGCCACCAGAGGGCAATGGTGGCAGACTTGAAAGGGAAATAAATATACTCACAACGCTCTGAATGAATCCATAGAATCTTAGTATGTCTAACTGACCGAGGAACCCGTCTGGCCATTATAGGCCGTGAACAACTGGTCACATGTCTGAGGAATCAGTTCATCTGACATAGAGCTTTGGATGAAAAGGATCTCCTATAGAAAACATGTGAAACGCCCATCTAAACATTTGTAGACGCTTTGGTGTTCTCAAGGGAAATGCCAGACACAGAATAACATGACTTAGGAACATATCTCCCCCCGCTAGTGGCCAAGCTGTGGGAAGAATCTTCCGAGGCTGAATCTGACTCTGAAATTATTTTTCATGTTTTGTTTTTCTGATAAAAACCTTTGATGTGTTTGAGAGTGGTGGGTGAGAAAACTGATGACTAAAGATGAGGGGAGTGTGCTATTTTAGTCTAAAGAGTCATACTTCAAAATACACACACACACGCACACGTACACACAAATGTATACACACTCAAAAACAAATTCAAAATTTGAATTGCATCCGTTGGACAGTCATCATTTAATAGTTGTTCAGACTTTATTACAGTATATACACAATGTGTTAAATATTCATACAGTACCCATTAACAGACTGCTATGGACAACAGCAGGATTACTACAATGCATACAGATTGCAATCCTGTCCCATAGTACCAGAAACAAAGTTGAGAAATGAGAATCCATACGTGTTCAATCCTATAGATAACAAATAAATATGAAAATAAAAATCACCTGAGTTCAGTGCTCTTCCTGTCTAACCTTTATTAGAGTATGCTCACCAAATGTCAGATAAGATAATTGACACGTTTTGAACACAAGGAACTGTGGGGTATCTACAAAATTTAAATAAAACATCAAATAAGAGTAGGTTACAAGAATGGGCAGAAAGGTTATGCTCTCTGAGTGAGAATAGCACACTGCCATCTCTCTTGACTATTTCAGACGTGCGTCTCTGTGCAGTAGAGTCAACAGTCAAGTTGTTTTCCTGATTTTTTCAGTCAGAGGGTTTTCTCTCTGCTTCAGGTGATAGTGTGAGAGAACATCGCGCTCTGTAACATCTCTCTCTCTTTATCTCTAGCTCTCTCTCTCTCCGTCTTGTTCTATCTCTCTCTCTCTATTGTTCTTTTTCTCTTTCTTGTTTTATCTCTCTAGCTCTCTCTCTGTCTTGTTCTACCTCTCTTTATTGTCCTTTCTCTCCTTATCTTGTTATATCTCTCTAGCTCTCTCTTTCTCTCTGTCTTGTTCTCTCTCTCTTTTGCCCTTTCTCTCTATCTTGTTATATCTCTCTAGCTCTCTCTTTCTCTCTGTCTTGTTCTCTCTCTCTCTTTTGCCCTTTCTCTCTATCTTGCTATATCTCTCTCGCTTTCTCTTGTTTTTTTTCTCTCCCCCTCTTCCTCTCCTTATACAGCTCTTTCTCTCATGACAGTAGAATCTTCCTGGTATGAGTGACAGTATGGCTTTATTGTCGGACCCAGGACTCTGGCTTCCCGTAAGCCCAATTAGATGCTTTCCCTCCCACGTAGCCCACACACATGTAGTCTTCAGCATGCTGTATGACTACTCTGTTTCTGACTCACTATCGTGGTGTAGTTTTTCAGGCCTCCACAAGTGTGTGTGGTAGGTGACTGGTAGGGGGTGGGTGTCTATTTCCATGTGAGTGTGTCAGTTTGTGTGAGCATGTGTTTCTGTATTTGTGGCTGCATTACCATTTTGTAGGTGTGTGAATACGTCTTGGGTCTATGCGTGTGATTTCGATTTGAATAGACTAGAAAAGGACAAAACCTGAGCCCTCAAAAAGTACAGCAGATTGATACTTCAGCACAGCCTTCTAATGAAAATGCTCAGGCCTTCATCATTGTTCACTTCTTTGTACTCCTGATATGACTATGTGTCCATTCATTGGATGAGATGAGAAGGCTGTGGCTACTTCAGAAATGTCCATATATTGGGGACCCAGCAGGTCCGAATCCGGCACGCAGTCATTTCCCGAACCCACTCCCAATCTCTCTCCAGCTCATTTCCTGTCTCTCTTTGCTGTCCTGTACGATTAATGGCAAAAAGCCCAAAAATAAATCTTAAAAAAGAAAGAAATGTCCATATATTTACACTCTCTCTGTCTTCGCATCCACAGTTCTGAAGACCTACATGTTGCACGAAAACAAGTCCACGTCTAGATGTCTTAAGACGTCCTTCATCTCTAAGTGTCTCACCGTGTGCTGCCCAAATACGTCTGACGTACATCTCAAATGTGAGTGTTTCACCATCATCTCCCAGAGCTGCTAGTGGGGGGGTCAAACACACACACATCTTCCTGCAGATGAGTGCTGTGTCTGCACGTCAACCGAAGAGGTCAGCAGAGGAGTTGTAGATGGAGTTGACTCGCTGCACGTAGCTCTCATACGGCTCTACTTCCTCCACTTCCTGCCAGATAAATTGAGAGAGAGACAGATGTCACACACACTGGTGACAGCATAAGTTGCTTCATATTACACAAAACATCTGCGAAATAGGCAAACATATACTGGTGTTTGCTTGTATTACAATGGTTACGTGAACTACAAGTCTGGTGTCATCCCAGGGTGAGATCTGCTTTTTAAAAGTGCCCAAATCCGTAGTTAGAGTTTTTTTTCTGAAAAGGGAGATCTACACGTTTTCAAGCAATTTTGTTTTCTATTCTTCTATATTCTATTCTATATTTATTTTTTTCTTTTCTATATTCTTTGAAATTTCCCCACATATGGTCATTAAGGTTTTAATACCTGTACTTGTGTTATTGGTTTACTGTTCGTTCATCTTGTTGAAGACTGTGTACCATTTTCAGAACAATTCTTTTTCCTCTTTTACTTCTTCTTTTTCCTCCTCCTCTTGTGTAATTTAAGAGACATTTATGAATCTCTTAAGCCAAAGGTAAAGATACCATGAGGTAGTTACCTGTGCCTGTTTGAACTCGGAGGATGGGGGGACGTCAGACTTGCAGCAGCGGCTGATGAAGGAACTGTAAAAAGAAAAAAAGAAAAAAACAGATGAATGCAAAGCAGTGAAGAATTCCATGGCAGATCATGATGGCTCATTGACGACCAAACAGGACACCCACCCTTGGAGTTCAAGCTCTTACCTAAGTTTTCCGAGTGGCTTACGGGCTGCATAGGAAAATACTACAGCTGTCACCACGATCAAGAGGACGGCGCAGGAGGTCACTACTATGGTGGTCAAATCAAACCATGAGGTCCTGTTTGAAAGCTCCAGGATAGTAGATTTATTTTGAGGCCAGGAGGCTTGACTGGCCACACAGGTCAGGTTGCCCTGGGTGATGTCATCAGGCAGGAGCAGCCAGCTCTCCACGGTGACAGTTCCATCTGTGTTGGGGGTTGACCTCTCAGTGACCTCCTCAGGGGACCCCCACTTCTCCTCCCAGGACACTGTGGCCTCTGGTTTTCCCCGGGCAGCAGAACAGACAGCAAACCACTGACCACCATCATGCTCTAGTCTGGTGGAGAGGACAGGGGGGACTGTAGACACACAGGAAGGAGACCAGGTTAGAAATTACTGACACATGGGGACACAGTTGTAATGAGACTCATCTTAAACTAGTCGCCCTTTTCTATTCACAGATAAAGCTGATTAAATAGTTCTGATATTAGCTAAAATTTAAACTTACCAAATAAGTCTTAACCTAACTGAAGAACACAACAAAAGATATACTGTACAATCTATACCCACCTATACAGTACATGTGTGATGTATACTGCACTAAAATGAGCAGGCCAAGCCAAGCTCTTAATTTTTCCATAAATATGTTGTGTGAGTGTACAAAGTGAATACAGCTCAAAAGCTCATTAATGACCAAATAAATAGTACATGTATGGTCTGTCTCAAAATGGGACTTATTTGCACAACACAGAACATTTTTACCATTTCAATGCATTTGATATGTTACTAGGAATTGACTATCAATGGGATAGTGTTACAGTGCATGTGTCTAAACCCTCTGCATTTCTCCGGACTTCTTGAAGATGCTTCATTTCTCACCTCTAGCAAAAACTGTAATAATGGCTTTATCAGCACCACCTCTGTAAACCTCTTCACATGTGTATGTCCCTTCATCTTTGATTCCAAAGTGAGGAATAAACAGGTACGACCATGTATCCCCGCTTGTTGTGTTGCGGAGCGTCTTCCCTCCATTACAGTTGTTATGCCTGGTCTTGGTAGTAGATTCACTTGTAAGACAATGTATTCCACTGTTGTTTATTTTCCAAATATAATGAAGAGTATTACTCCATGTCCTATTGCTGCACCTTAAGTCCACACCTTTGCCCACCTCAAAATGTTCCGTTCGTGTCACTGGGAAAAGAAGAAGGAAATAAGTGAAGGTATTCTCTCCCTGTAAAAAGGAATTGCTCTTGTTTCATTTTTGACTATAACTGTAGAACTACAACTTCATATTGTATGCAGTGTATAGTATATCCAGCTTGCATATTATGTATTGTATATCAATGCTTATATACAAAGCATCTGTAGTTTTCTACAATAAGTACAATAAGCAGTACCAATGAATAACAAAGACCAGTTATTATACTGAATTGTAGACTCTTCAGTTTGTCTGCATACTGATTGCCACTTGAGCGTTGTGGCATTATCTTGCCATGCCAGCAGTAGGGATGACTGACAGCTCAGGCAGAGCCCATTGCACAGCGGAACAGGAAATAGGCCTCACTTCCCTTCATCCAGCTCAGCAAATACTGAGTTTATATCAAATAAGTAAGTAACATACAGGCTTGACAGACAAAAGCATGAAAGCGTTCCTGCTCACTATGTGAATTCACATAGGCAAGGCAAGGCAAGGCAATTTATGTAGCGCATTTCATGCACATGTGCAACTCAATGTGCTTACATACTGTTAATATCAAAGACAAAAAAATCACATTATAACATGAAGATGGTTTACCTAAAAGCTCTGAGACCTCTGAATCGTTTTGGTGTGATCCTGATGGGGTTAGACACATGTTAGTGAAGGGTTAACAGACAGACAAGGGTTAATAGAGAAACAGAAAGTTGGCTAGGTTAGATAATGGATGCACAATATATCTACATGCAGACATGCTAAACATGATGTTATGGGTTTTCTATAGGCATTGCTCAAGGGTCACAAGAAACACTTACATTTAGATTTGAATTAAAATAAAATATGGGGTTAATTAAGAGGTTGTTGGGATGTACAAGGCTTTAAGTGAAAAAATAAAAAGAGCTAATTATGTTGCTGAGACGTGCATAAAAAAATGTCCTGTGGTTCTCTCGACTTGTTTTGACTGAATTCTGTCATCCTTGACTCACAGCTAAACAACAAACTTAATTTTTGCATTCAAACATACTGAGTGTTACAGCAGATGTTCAGACGTTAAGTTATAGAATGAGGGCAGTGGTTGTGACGGTTGACATCAAACATAACACATTTCCTATTCAGCTGTGCGCCTTCAGTGCAGTTACACTATGGAACGTTGACTGTTGAAAATATCAAGTCAAGTCATTGCTTTCTTTAACCATCACACTCTGCATACACTCTCTCTTTTAGGTGGAAATCTTACATGATCTGTTTGTTATTGTGGTCGACCAAACCTCAACCCACCCCCTATCTCCCCCACCACCAAGATCAAGATCCCCCTCTGAGTGGAAAAGAAAGCGGTGTCACAGCAGCTGAAAGACATAACACTGAAGCAGCAGCCACACTTCTGTTCTGAGCGCAGAGGGGGGCAACGTCATCCATCTAACTGTACATAGGGTGACTGCTAATGTAACCCCCCCCCCCCCAACTGTATATATGGGACTTCTAATGTACCCCCCCTCCCCCCCCCCCCCCCCAACTGTATATATGGGCCTGCTAATGTACCCCCCCCCCAACAGTATATATGGGACTGCTAATGTACCCCCCCCCCCCCCCCAACTGTACATATGGGACTTCTAATGTACACCCCCCCCCCCCCCCCCAACTGTATATATGGGACTGCTAATGTCACCTGTCTAGGAATGAGACCGATCTAGCTGTTTATTTGGTAACTACCTAAATAACCCATTATTTGACAATATATGTGGCCACAATTAGCACCCCACTCATGCCATTTCCTAGTACATAATAGCGGTACCAGTCTCCAGACACAAGGTGCAGTTGTAAACTTTCCTTTCTGTTGGGAAGACGAAGCAGGCAAACCGTTGTCCTTGTATATTTGTGACCCACATAGCTATATATCTAGTTTCCAATTAGGGCTAGCCAGCCGCAAGTAAACAGAATTATGCAGATGACACTTTCCATACATGACAGGCCAAAAACACACATAATGGAGAATGGATAAAAGGAGGGAAGGAAAGTGCTTTCCTTTGTTTGATTAAAACTGAAAGCTACAATGATGCACTAAAGGTTCATTTTCAGACATCTGATGTTCCCCTTTCATGGGTGAGGGGAATGGTATTTGAGAGAGATAGCGTGTTGTGTTCATTTTTTAAGCCTTTCTGAGCCCTGTAGTTTTTATCACTACAGAGAGCAAAGAGGGACACATTTAAGTGAATTCAGTGTCAGTCAACCAAAGAAGGATTAACTTATAGGTTACTTTACAAAACTATCCCTCAGCCATCTTGTGCGACTCAGCGCAGTCTGATATCCAATCCTGAAATGAATAGCCTCAACCAACTTCTAGAAGTATTCTAAAGATAAAATCGATCATATTTCACAAACCATGAGGTGGTACACCTAAATCCCCCAAAACATGCTTTCATCACTGAAAGTGGGCCTTGTCAGTATACAATATACCTTAAAGATTACATGGACTGGACTGTTTGTCAATTGGGTCTCTATGCCCTAAAAGTAGCATCAGAAAAATTGTGTTAAGATAATATATACTGTTGTACATTGTATTCATATGTACCTGTACATATGTACCTATCAGATGACGAAAAGTGATCACATATGTAGATACCTGCTTAAAATGCCTCTTGTTGACATTTCAATCAAATGTAACAGACATCCTACATATTCAATCAATTTAATGAAAACTATTAGACGTACGGCATGTTACTGTTTCGAAGAGAACAGCCACTACAGCCAACTTTGTCGATCATGAAGGTCTATTTCTGACTGATACACCTAATTGGCTGGTGCCATTATGTACAATAATGCATAAGTAACTGACCGTATTCCTTATATATCACATGTTTAGATTGTCATTATCACTCAACCCAAAAAATAGCAGGGGGATAGAGAGAGTGGAGAATCGTCAGGTTAGAATCTTCAGATAGGTAAGTATCGCGATGAAAATGTTAAACTGGCCCAAATGCCTTACCTGCCACACCACCACATATGATGGAAGCCGAGGTAGCCATGAAGTAGACCGCAGACAGAATCCAGGTGTGTCCCATGTCTCACAGTGAGGATCCCTCTGTCTGTCCTCGTCCCTTCCACTCCTGTGCTAAAAGTTCAAATGAATTCTGGCGCGTTTCCTCTTTTTTGAGCGTCTGAGCGTCCCTCGCCTCTCAAGGAGAAGTTATTTTGTTTTGTTGTCCAGCTAAACTCGAATACAACTGCTTAATATGAGAGCTCATTCCTGTGACTACAACCGTTTGGCCTATTTTTCCGTTTCATATCATTTTGTGTAATCAAGCTCTCAAACTCTATAGTTACACTTTATATCGGAACATGGAGCCCTAACCAGAAGAACTGTGGAATTCTGTCTGTCAACCAGATGAACCATCCTCCACCAACTAACTGAAACATCTCTTAGGTTCCCTCTTGACTCGGTGAAGATCTCAATCCCTCCCCCAGTTTCCTCTGATTCCCTTTGTGGAAGCTCTCAGACAGCACGTCATGTAGGCGGCCTATCCTTCCTGTCATTCTCAGAGAGAGAGAGAGAGAGAGAGCTAGAGAGAGAGATGGTGTTTCCTGTCGTCATAACCACTGATGCCACATGACCAGTTTCCTAACAGTGGCAGCCGTGAGCCTCTATTCCACACAAAACAGAATAAATATACACTCATGAGAACTCCCAAAATAAACATGGATGTGCCAACAGTTCTCTTTTCTTACCTCTTTCTCCATCCCCCTTTTCTCTCTCTGCCCCCCCTTTCCCTCTCCCTCTCTCTCACCTCTCTCTTTCTCTCTCTCTCTTCCTAATTACATACATTTTGAGGGCATTTGATTTGATGTATCACACAATCAACAAATAGTTCTGACTAGATTTGCTTTTCTCTCACCCACTTTACGTTTCAGGCTTTTTCAATGCTCTACTTTACTAAAGGAGGGGGAAATCTGGTTGAACAAACCTCCCCGTGCAGAAGCGATCAGCAGCACCATTTCTAAGAGCAGTGGGTGTCATGTGCTGCCTAGTGAAGAGCTAAAAAACACACTGTGGGACACCATATTCATTTGAGAGTGAGATGTTTCCTATTCCTGTGTAACTATTTTGATTACTGCATCACCTGCATGGTGGTGGAACACTCACATTAGAGATGTACAATCCGTGACAGTGACGCTGACATTTGAGATTATGTACGCCAGACGTATTTGGGGAGCACGCGGTGAGACACTTAGAGATAAAAGACGTCTTAGACGTCTAGACGTGGACTTGTTTTCGTGCAACATGTATGTCTTCAGAACTGTGGATGCAAAGACTGTACATTTATGGAATTTTTTTTTTTTTTAATAAGATTTATTTTTGGGCTTTTTGCCATTAATCCTACAGGACAGCAAAGAGAGACAGGAAATGAGCTGGAGAGAGATTGGGAGAGGGTTCAGGAAATGACCGCGAGCCGGATTCAGAACTGGGTCCCCAATAGATGGATATTTCTGAAGTAGCCACAGCCTTCTCATCTTATCCAATGAATGTACACATAGTCATATCAGGAGTACAAACAAGTGAACTTAAACAGGAAACACTGTGTACAGAGTACGATAATGAACGATAAGGACAGAACACAGGACAATTAATAGACAGAAGTCATGAATCATTTATTGATCATTTCTGACAGCTGTTTGACAGCTGAAAGGGAACAGCGATGAAGGCCTGAGCATTTTCATTAGAAGCGATCAGCAGCACCATTTCTAAGAGCAATGGGTGTCATATGCTGCCTAGTGAAGAGCTAAAAAACACACTGTGGGACACCATATTCATTTGAGAGTGAGATGTTTCCTATTCCTGTGTAACTATTTTGATTACTGCATCACAAGACAGACAACAAATGTATTGCATTATGATTGTACATATTCATTTGATTCAGTATTTTTGTATTGTTGCAAATAAAGCATTATATCAGGAATTCTTGCGATGAGGGACAAAACATGTCCGTGAGATAAAACTCATTGTAATTCTTAAAATGTGTTTAAAAAATGTGAAACAATTAGATCAAACAACAAAACAAGAACTTATTTATACCACAAAACGTTAATTAATGTTTTTTACAAATATTTTATTATTTTACATCACCATTAGTGTGCTGCCTGAACCTAAAAATACCCTTGTCCGAAAGGAAGATTCATGACTTTACAATACTTAAATAATAGTTTTAAATAAAATAAAACAAACACAATAGCTACTGTAATCATGTATTTTAAGTAATTATTCAAACTGTATAGAAATTTACTACTTAAAAAATATATTTATGTACTTTTTACGTGATTGAAATTGTGTCCGGATTTCTAAAAATGCAAAAAATCAGGCATTATATTGGCCAACTCACTCTCTAAGGACCCCTTTTCCACTTCCTGTTTGGTGGACATGCCATGAGGCCACTGCTCTAGTTAGTAAATATTTCAATTTTTTTCCTGAATTATCTTCTTTTATAAAACCAGCTATGTCATAACCATAGAGTGTCAACACCGTGGACAATAAAATTCAAGGTTTATGTGATTTTATTAAGAAATAAAAGTTTTAACTTTATTGTTGAGGCCACATGCAGCCAGTGAAAAACAAGATGGCTTTTGCAAAGAAATCACATGTTATGATGAAAAATAGAAGATTTCGTCAACACCGTAAGACTCCATTAGACTCCATTAGACGTCAACACCATAAGACATTTTGTCTTATGGTGTTGACGACTTACCTTATGGTGTTGACAAATGGGACTTAAATGTACCATTTGCCCATTTAATTACATTTTATACATTACTATTGTAGTGTTATTACTTCCTATTTTAATAATATATCTTCTGTGTATTTAACATTTCATGAATATCATAATTTCTGTTGTGCGTCAACTCCATAAGATGAGTTTTCTCTTCATTTTTGTTGTTAAAAAGACATTTTATTACATTGTCTCAGATTATCTCAATAAAAACACTGCATTTCCTAAATAAATTTGTAATACCTGTATTTCTGACTCTCATTGTTTGTTTTTGAGAATAAAACATACATTTGTAAATGTATATTTCCCTAGTTATAATAATCGGCAGCTTGATCATATAAATATTTTAAAGTAAATGTATTTGTTTAAAAACATGGATAGAATAACACAACTTAAAATAACATCCAAAAGTCAAAATACTGCTAAAAGTTTATTCAAAATACATTTTTGTAATGTTTCTTGGTGTCTTATGGTGTTGACAAAATCCCAGGCTTGTCCGGCAAACATGACAAAATGGTTAAAAATTTTAAACCTGGGAGATTGTATTTCAACAGCATCAAAAGGCCAACACCTGGGACAACTATGATATATAAATATATTTAGGAAAAATCAACTTTTTATTTTTAGAAATTAAAAACCCATTTTGTCCCTTGTCTCAAGAATCCCTGATATATATAAAATGTGTGTGTGTGTGTCAAAACCAAACAAAACAACGTAGCTATGATGGTCTGGCACCTGACGGACCCCTCAGAAAGATGAGGCTTACCTCGTCCACCCCAAAGTATGGCCTACCCCAGCGTCCTCCGTTAGTCGTGCCACGCATAGATAGCCCACTATTTTAACGTTATCCCTTTTGGTTTTAATCAGTTTTCTTTGTTTTGTCCTTTTGTATTTTTATCTTTTCAAAAAAAAATGTCTGGTGCTTCATTTTCCCAGTATCGCATGTGGTTTGTGTGAAGGCAATGGTGTGTGAGTCACTATCTTCTCCCAGTGTGGCTACACGTGGTCAGCTGGCTTAAACCAAAGAAAACAAACACAAACACTCATTTGCGGTGGAGCCAAGCTAACCCACCTTCCTCTGGACTGATCTGGCCTGAGAAAACCCCCCTTTCCTGGAGTTCCTCTTAACACTGTACTCATTCGTCCATACAAAGAACAATTCCTGCCGCAGCAACTCTATCGATACCTCACACACAGCTCCTAGACCATCACCATTCTTCTATTCCTATCATAGGTTCCCCATCAGTGCAATTGAAGGGATAGCCCCTACCATACTGAGGGACCGTCAGCTGCACTCGCAAAGACGCAGCAGGTGCCAGTAATTAAACAAAGAAAGAAATAAAGATATGAATGCTTGTACGTATACCTGTGTTTGTAGATATATATGAGTATATATATTATATGCATTATTTCCTTTATCCTGAGGAAATAATTTAGTATTTCAGGACTGTGATTTTAAAGTGTGCATGGATAAAATCTGCAGCCTTCTTGTTTGCACCTTGAGGTTAAATCTGGGATTTGTTTGAACATTTTTTTTTTTTTTTTTTTTTTTTAAAGATCAGTGTGCAGCCAATGTCAACCAGGCGTTCAAAAACAAAATAATGCATTTTTGATACATAACTCATCGTGCCATGTTGTTAAAGTAGAAGTAGACATTATAAAGGATGTAGCTATGTGAATACTGCCTGCTTGTCATCTCTCTAATAAGCCTCTGTACATTGAGAAGTACACTGTGCAACATCCTGCTGAAAGGTTGCATAATGTGCAAACTTTTTTAGTGTGAATACCGTTATGATGAGTGGGTGCAAGTAACTGTAT
>NC_137924.1:28009673-28079673 GCF_963457725.1 Sprattus sprattus
GGTTCTGTCCCCTGTATAAGCATGTGTGAATGAGAGAGAGAGCGAGAGAGAGAGGGCTGGTTCTGTCCCCTGTATAAGCATGTGTGAATGAGAGAGAGATTAGATTAGATTAGATTAGATTAGATTCAACTTTATTGTCATTGTACAGAGTACAGGTACTGAGACAATGAAATGCAGTTAAGCATCTAACCAGAAATGCAAAATAGCAATAAAAGTGCTGAGTATGTGCATATGTAAAGTGGAATAATTGAATAAATAAGATATATACAGTAAGAGTTGGGTATGAAAAAATAGTGTAGATAGATGTGAAATATATAAATGTGAAATATATAAAGTGCAGGTGTAAGTATTAGTGGTGGTAATAAGTAAAAAGAAGTGAATGAGGTATTAGTAATATAATGATTAGTAAGTGGTGTAAGTACGGTTAGTACAGTAAAACAGTAAAACAGCAAAAAAGTATACTAAGTAAAGGTAATACAGTTAAGAGTTGGGTAACAGTAAAGTGTGATAAAAAAGACATTCTTGTGCAAATGTTCAATGTGCAAATGTTCAGTGGTTGGAACTTGTGTGACAGTCCCGTTGATATGGATGGGGGTGTGTGCACCATCTTTCTTCCTGAAGTCCACAATAAGCTCTTTGGTCTTCATGGTGTTGAGGGCCAGGTTGTTGTCAGCGCACCACAGCGCCAGGTGCTCTCAGAGAGAGAGAGAGGTGGTTCTGAGCCCTGTATAAGCATGTGTGAATGAGAGAGAGAGAGACGGAGTGAGAGAGACAGAGAGAGGTGGTGGTTCTGTCTCCTTTATAAGCATGTGTGAGTGAGAGAGAGAGAGAGGTGGTTCTGACCCTGTAGAAGCATGTGTGAAAGAGAGAGAGAGAGAGAGAGAGAGGTGGTTCTGACCCTGTAGAAGCATGTGTGAAAGAGAGAGAGAGACGGAGAGAGAGAAAGACGGAGAGAGAGAGAGACGGAGAGAGAGAGGTGGTGGAAGGTGGTGTCTTTTATAAGCAGACTAACTCGACAGCCTTTAACACATTTAGAGGTAATCATTCTGAAACTTGGGTCATGTATAATAACTGCTAGGATGGAATCGAATAATGTGAAAACCATGATAACCACACATTTGCATATTTGATGGGTATAAAGCCCCGTTATTCTCCGACTGTGAGCAACCGGAAATACTAGCACAATGCAGGAGTCTGAGCAATTAAGGGTTAAGAGCATGCTTATCAATAAAAATCAATGAGTGAAAAGAATGACACCACGACTGAATTGACAAATAAATGGAATATACTACTGTGGCTGAAAAGGGAAAAAGGTTACAGATCGACTATATGACCTTGCAGTTGCAATTTGATTCACACTTCCTTTTCATTACGATAATTTAAGAGAGAATTAAGCTACCAGTCTCTCATGCTCGGCAAAGGACGCTATGCAACTGTTTGAGTTATGTGTAGTATTTTTTCCCCCATTTTGCAGCAGTAGGGTAGGAATGTCCATTACCTTCAATCTTTATATAAAAGCCAAAGGGGAAAAAAGAAATGATAACCTAAGGAGAAGATTATTGCATCATTGAGAAAATAGGCCACTGCAGCAAAGCAATGCATGTACAGCATGGACTCTGATTGGGCAGAATGTTTCAATAACACTCTCAATCCAAAATGGACTTTTTCATCCCTACTTTATCAGATCATTTTCTTTCTAGAGTGAAAATGATAACCTACTGTAATACAATATGAGTAAAAAAAGAACTGTGTCAGCTGTGTCTTACACATGTCAGCGAAACACAATCGATGGTTTGCTTGGTAATCTAAAGCAACACCATCAGCTGTGAGGGGGAATGAGGGGGTCTACAAGCAGTTTCGTTTTCCTGTTTCAAGAGCAACATAAACACACACACACACACACACACACACACACACACACACACACACACACACACACACACACACACACACACACACACACACACACACACACACACACACACACACACACACGCTCACACAAACACACATATGGCCAGTGGATGACTAGCCAGTATGACAAAATAAATGATACATGGTGTGTGTGTGTGTGCGCTTGACACTTGACACTTATCTTCATGGAAGTGCATACTGACTTGTTTGCAAAAACAGCACTGTGGTCATATTTTCCTATTGCTTAACTTCTCCTTCTTCTTTGAAGACATATTTATTTTTCTAGTCTTTGAATCACTGTAAGTCATTGGGGGCGGGTGGAAACTGACCTGGTTAGAAACTGTAGGCCTTTCTATACGAATGGAAACGGAACTGTTTAAAACTTTAGGGCTTTTTATTTTAGTGGCACACTCAATAAAGCTTGTGTCTATGTATAACATATGAAATGTGTGCTGTATACATAAACTTGAACTATTTGATAATAATCTGACCTAAAGACAGGATATCAATAAGGCTACAGTAATTTAGAGCATGTGCACTTGATTAACATTCATCCTGTTTCTTTCTTCTTTTCTTTTAATTTGATTGTAACACTGTAAAATACACCACAAGACAGGGTAGAATGCAGGGACACTTTCCCCGTTCGTCTTTCACGTTTGCACTGTTGCTTGATTTTTAAATACATAATTCAATTCTAAACCCTCATCTCAAAGTCACTCACTGCTTTCACGTGGTGAAATCAACACTTTGCTGCCACCTGGCGGGGTTACAAGTCTTCTCCTGAGACGACAGTTTACAATCTCCATGGTAACGTAGGCCATTGCTAGTACGGACAAAGATGGCTGTACAGACGATGCAGGACAAATAGCCCACATAACGTTTAGCCTAGTTACAGAATTTGGCGAACAAGATTAAGCTTGTACTTATTTTATAGACATACCAAAATGAGTGTTTCTGTGACTCGAACATTTTACAGCAAAAATGAGGGCAAGAAGGGCTACAGACCTCAGCGGGTACATGACTATCTCTATGGTGAGTTAAAGTAAACCTGTTTACCAGGTAACGATTATTTAGCCACAGAAAAATAAACACGAAAAGTTAGCTTACATAAGCATATTTAAGTTGGCTGATAAGATCATAAACAGCTACTTGTTATTAGTTTAATAATAAACTTGGGGCTTTCATGACAGTATTTGACTCAAAATATACCTTTATGTAGATCCTGTTTACACTGTGTCCGGGGAGATGGATCACGCTAGGGTCTCTTTCAAGGCTCAGGCGTCAGTGGACAGAGTGGTAAGTTAGCTTTTATCTTTATTTTTTCTTTATCTATAAGGTAAATTATCTGAAGTTTATTAGGGTAATCCCGCCCGTTGGTAACCTCTGACATCCCTAAGTCATTGAGGGCTACCCAACAGCATTATTGGGAGATAGAAATTAGCAGAAAGTTGTGGGTACTGAATCTTGATGAATCAGATGGTTTTCAAACAATGCATCCTTTCATTGAATCACATGAAGCAATAGTCATGCTCACTCTAAAATTCTGCCAACCAGTAAGGAACAGGCACAAACCTGCCTCGTTTGCACCATGGATGGTATAAGGGGTGTCTTAAAACAAAATTGGACAGCAGTACTACATGTTTACAGTGTTTTTATGAAAATGTTTCTAAACGTGTCCAACTCACCCCCCCCAACAATCCACCTCTTTAGCGGAAGGTGCCGGAATTCAGGTCCATGTTCAGCCACTTGCCACACCATCCCCGTTACACCCTCCGTCTGGAGTCCACGGATCCCGTACCAGAGTTCATCAATCGCAGGTGGCGTGGTCATGCCGTCCAACGCAGGCAGGCGCTACAGCAGCTAGCTGAGTATGTATCTTCCCTGTCACTAACCTATGCCTCTAGGACTCTAGATGGAGGTAACAGCAATCATAAGGTTTCTGTGCGAAATAGCAGTTATACTGTAGGACTAGAGATGACAATGCAAGGCAAATGTCCTCACACACAAAGGCGGTTGAAAATGCTTCACACTGAACGTATACATGAGCAACACAACATGTTAGCAGACATGACAAGGCCAGGCAGTGTGAAAGTGTATAACACCCCTCATAACAAACACTTCATAACACTTCATACACATGCTTTACACAAAACAATTGAGGCTACCAGTGCGATACATCAGTGTATGGTGATGCTTTGTGATTACCTGCATTAAGAAAGGGTTGGTTGTAACTGATGTGGTTTTCGTGTGTGTGTGTGTGTGTGTTCTTGCACAAGTGTCATCCCAGGGATCCAGACCCAAGGACCTGAGCAGCAGGGCTGCAGTGTGTCTGGTGCAGACCGTTGGAAGTATTTCAAGCGGTAGGAGGCAAATGGCATGCTCATAAATTCTGGAATGTCATGTAATTTTCATGTTTTTACATTATATATCAATCATGTATGGATATACACATACTGGGTGCGTGCACACACACACACACACACACACACACACACACAGATATATGCACAACTCGTAAAAGCACAACGATTTTCTGTAAATTCCATTATCAGATAATCATGGAAATCCCCTATCCTCAACAGCACAGCAATGCCCATAACACACACCAATGTCGTTCCGAATGTGAGCAGGAACATTTATTTGTAGTGCAATGACCATAGGACCAGGGCACCAGTGGTAGTGGGGCATTGGAATGGCAAAAGACAAAAGACATGTTTCCGCTGTGAAATTATGGCTGGGGTTATCTGATTAAAATGCTTAACTCCATAAGCGTATTATTCCAGACATGACTGCAGTGCCTGGAGAGAGAAATGTCTTTTCTCAGGTTGATGTCATTACAGGTGAAATCTGTCTGTTGGATAATCATGGAAATCCCCTATCCTCAACAGCACAGCAATGCCCATAACACACACCAATGTCGTTCCGAATGTGAGCAGGAACATTTATTTGTAGTGCAATGACCATAGGACCAGGGCACCAGTGGTAGTTGGGCATTGGAATGGCAAAAGACAAAAGACATGTTTCCGCTGTGAAATTATGGGGTTATCTGATTAAAATGCTGAACTCCATAAGCGTATTATTCCAGACATGACTGCAGTGCCTGGAGAGAGAAATGTCTTTTCTCAGGTTGATGTCATTACAGGTGAAATCTGTCTGTTGTGCTTTCTGTTATTCACTCAGCACTCATTTTTGTGTCCTCTCCTGCTCCCATCCCCTTTCCTCTCCTCTCCTTCTTTTAGTCCCCTAATCCCATTCACACAGCAAGTTCCTGCGGATGTGATCTTCGCCGTACCCTCGTGAGTTCTCCACAGCATCCCACCATATTTACTGTTGAGCACAGGAATTAGATGTGATTAAAGCAGCTTGTCTGATTAGGTCTGTGATTGAGATCTAGAAAGCTCCTAGAGATTTCTGTTTCTCCTCTACAGTAACAAACATGTACTTCTCACCGTTTTATAGATATTATCTCTCGTGGTTCTGCCAATTCCAATTCTTGAAACTGATTTTTGAAGGAATATGTAGAGCCATAAAAAAACTGGTGTGCAGAACAAGGGAGAATTGATCTATTTCGACCTCACTCAGACCGTCACCACGTTCTACACCATGAATGATACCTCTTCTCGTTACCTATCTCGAGACCATAATACCAAAAGGGTCATGTGAGTGACCGGGGGCTGACCCCGCAGCATAAAGCACGTCCGGGGACACGCCCCCTTACTCTTGCCTTTCTCGCCTCATCTCAGACCGGTAAGTGTGTGTTAAGGAAATATCCCTTGGCTGTTTGGACTCCACGAAAGATCAATCCGTTCCTTCGCGGCAGGCGCCTAGTGTCCCTGTGGATTGTGTGGTAAGTCCGTATCGTTAAGTAGTGTATTCGTGCACAGTAAAACTTTGTTTGCTAGGCCGTAGTTGTGCTCAACACTTATTAAGAGCCTGTGTTTTTCGTTTGTTTAAGCAGTGCGTTGGCGCACAGTAAGCCTTGCTGTTTGCTAGCGTATTATCGTGCCCACTCAGTGAGCCTGTTTATTTTGTTTAATTAAGCAGTGCGTTCGCGCACAGTAAGCCTTGCTGTTTGCTAGCGTATTATCGTGCCCACTCGTGAGCCTGTTTCTTTTGTTTAATTAAGCAGTGCGTTCGCGCACAGTAAGCCTTGCTGTTTGCTAGCGTATTATCGTGCCCACTCGGTGAGCCTGTTTCTTTTGTTTAATTAAGCAGTGCGTCCGCGCATGGTCAGCCTTCACTGTCGCCAGTCTACTGCTGGGTAAAGAAGCTTTATTTTCCCTTTAAGCTGGTTTTGTTTATATGTAGTAGTCTCTGGGGAGGGGGCAGGAAGGGTACTAGAGCGCAAAAGAGGCGCACAAGCGCACGTTCTGCTGGGGGTGAGCTGGCACGCAGCGCGGCTAAGTCTTCCAAGAGGCAACGCGTAAGTGACCCCATAACCCAGGAGCAAGCTCATCTTGAGATCTTGGCTGCCATAAAGGGCCTCTCAGAGAGGCTGGGTAAGGTGGAAGCGCACGTTACCACAGGTAGTGGCTCCGACGCTCTGTGTGAACTAAAGGTCGACCGATATGGGTTTTCTATAACCGATGCCGATGCCGATACTTAGAGGTCAGGGTTAACCGATAGCCGATATGGGCTGCCGATTTTTTTGGCCGATTTTCAGGGCCGATATCTAAAGGTTTTCCCATTAATTTGCATGCTAAAGCGTCACACTAATAATAAGTAGATGCACACAATTTTTTTTTACATTTTTTAACATTTATTGAACTCTGACTTGAACCTTGAGTCATACATACGAGTTTTGTTTGGGCGCAAGTGTTAACTGAAATATTAATTTACAGAAAAATTAAATAAATATTTAAATATTAACAGACAGCAATTTCCACACAGAAGAAACAGACTCAAGTCAGTGTAAAACTCCCAATATTCTATTCACATTAAAACAATTACACACTAATATATTTAGAAAAATGCGTAAAAGAAACGAAACCTTCCCTTATATGTTGTTTTTGTTTTTAACCTTTTGCTTTCAAAACCAAATTACCATAATCTAGTAGTAATCACACAAATACATAAATAACAAAATAACTGTCATGATGCACAGACTTGCAAGGGCAATGCTAAACCCTTTGTGATTTCTCACATTCTTGACTATTAACGTTTTACTACTTTACTGTGGACGTAGGCTATATACAGACATTTGTCTGAACACATCACTTCATCAGGCTAACGATCCATTTTTATTCGCAAACACGTTGATAGAAACACACGCAGCTGCGCATGCTCTTGAGGTGAATTTTCTTTGGAAACTCGGCTATTGTCTGCGTCACCTAAACAACGCTTCTGAACAAATGTCATACACCGTTCTGAGCTGCTCCATGGCTGCTCTGTATCTCCAAGCACGGAGCAGTCTGTGAGAGGGGCGGAGTAGCATAACATAGCGCAACCTCATGTCGCCTCCTCCACCCCACGAACAGAGAGACATTTTTCGACTCCAATACAGGAAAATGTAAGCAGAACTCATAACATTTGGCCCAACATATTACTGTAAGCAAGCAAGCTGCTACTAGATTTCGAGTATTTAAGTTTAAGTTAACAGCAAGGACAAGTTAACTGTGAGCCTTCAATCAGCTGTAGCCTTATGTTACAGCTCTCGACGGTTCAATGCTTTTCGTGGTTTTTTTTTTTTTTTACCTTTCACTAAGTGAAGCAACACTTCATAGTTTACTTGTAACATATATAACCTAGTAAATATGTTACCACCATACAACTTTGAAATAGCAGAATTTAAGCCTTACTTTATCTCCCAGGATTACAAGTTTTGGGTTGGGGTCCTTCACACACGTTCTGCCGGTACCAATAACACGGGGCTGCCCGCGGACATGCCTGACTATAAATCGGCGCTACTTAACACAGATATCGGCCGATGCCGATAGATTAAAAAATGACAAATATCGGCCCGATACATCGGCCGACCGATACATCGGTCGACATCTAGTGTGAACCCTCTCACGAGGAGTTGCCCCCATATCAGGGTGAGAGTGCTGAGCAAGAGGACATTTTGTCTTTGTATGCACAGGAATCTCTGCTTGACACTAGTGTAGTGACTGAGCAGGAGAGGCACACGTCTTCGCTGGCGGGTGCGGGCTCTACTCATGAGAGCGCAGGAGAGGGCGAGTTTTCAGCCACAGATGTCCTGTCAAGGGTCCTCTTTGCGGCAAGGGTTGTGGGTCTGAGTGCGCCGGTTGAAGCCCAGGCTCCAGCCCAGGGGGTCTGGGCTGGCATTTCCAAGTCCCAGCCTGTCATCTCTGTCCCGGCGGCGCAGGATTACTTGCAGATGCTTAAGAGGTTGTGGAATAATCCAACGGCCCCACCGCAGTTTAACCCTGGGTGTCGCAGGTTGACTAAAGACCAGCTTGAGGTAGGCTCAGGCCTGACGGACATGCCACCAGTCGAGCGGGAGATAGCGGCCCTGACATCTCTTGGCCCAGCTCGGGTGACTGCTGACCCCAGGTGCCCAGTCAGGGAGTGACTTAAGACGGACACCCTTGTGTGCCGTTCCTACAATGCAACTGCACGGGCGGCACGCTCTGGTAATGCGCTGGCCATCTTGTTGGCAGCGATCAGGAAGACTATTAATCCAGAGGATCAGGACACCAATGTCGCTGGTGGATTCTGCGCTCATCACCCACTCCCAGCTCACCAGGGACATTGGCGCTGCCATGTCCTCAGCGGTGTTGGCACGCAGGCAGATCTGGCTGGCACAGACCTCCCTTCCAGAGAGTGTGAGGAAGGACCTGATGAAGATGGCAGTGATGCCGGGGAAAATGTTCCATCCCGACTCTCAGGGTGTCTTCGACTCGGCTGAGCAGTCACGACAAACGAGAGAGTCAGTTTGTCTGACCTTTGGCAGGGCGGCCGCTACATCATACCGGCGCAGAGGCCCTTACCCTGCACCTTTTCAGTCCCGTGCTAGCGGCACTGGCAGGGGACAGTTCGTGGAGCCTGCCGTCCCTAGGGGCGGAAGACCCCCACAGCGGCAGCCGGCACACCAGCGGCGTTTTTTCCCCAGGGCACCACCCCAAAAGCAGCAACCCCCCAAGGCTGCAGGCTCTCGGGGTAGAGCCTCCTAGCGGTGTGAAGCCGCCTGCCTTAGCCGTTTCCCAGCTATGCCTGAGCAGCTGGGTAGAGAGCGTGTCAGACTAATGGGTGCTGGCTACAGTGGCGAACGGCTACAGGATTCAATTTCGGCGGCGCCCCCCTCCCTTCTCTGGTGGGATTCCCGCTGGAGTGGCGAGCACATAAACGTGCTGGAGCTGAGGGCAGCTCATCTTGCCCTCGTGGAACTTCTCCCCCTTATCAGGGGCAGACATGTCCTAGTGAGATCGGACAACTCCTCCACGGTGTACCACATAAATCACCAAGGGGGCACCAGGTCCCTGCGCAGCCTCCAGGTAGCCTGGAAACTTCTGGTGTGGGCCTTTACCCATCTGGCATCCCTGAGAGCAGTGTACATTCCGGGAGTGCAGAACCGAGCGGCAGACCTCCTGTCCAGGACTGGCCCTCTCCCGGGCGAGTGGAGACTGCACCCGAGTGTGGTAGCGCAACTGTGGTCGCAGTTCAGCAGAGCTCGGGTCGACCTGTTTGCGTCGTCAGAGACGACTCACTGCGACAGGTGGTTCTCCATGAGGGACCAATGGGCACCTCTGGGCCAGGATGCTCTGTCCCAAGACTGGCCGCTGTGCCAGCTGTATGCTTTCCCTCCTCTTCCCCTGATCCCCTATGTCCTCCACAAGATCCTCACAGGCCATTACAAGGTCCTGCTGATAGCTCCCAAGTGGCCAGGGAGATGGTGGTTCCCCGCTCTCCTCCGCCTGGTTCAGGGGCAGCCATGGCCCCTTCCAGTCAGGGCAGATCTCCTGTCTCAGGCAGGTGGTCAGATCTGGCACCCCAATCCAGCACCTCTCCAGCTGTGGGCATGGCCACTCCTCAGCCCCTCCCGCAGGGGCTAGGGGAGGCAGTTATGCACACCCTAAGGAGTGCCAGGGCTCCCTCTACGCAGGCTTGCTACAGCCAGAAGTGGGGCGCATTCTTGGACTGGTGTTACAGCAAACAGGTAGACCCAGTGACGTGTTCCGTGCACAGCATTTTGGGCTTCCTTCAGTCACTTCTGGACTTGGGAAGAGCGTCCAGTACTGTTAAAGTTTATGCAGCAGCCATTTCTTCCGGTCACCAGCCAGTCGATGGACAGACGGTTGGGAAACATCCCCTGGTCTCTCAATTTATCAAGGGAGCACGCCGCCTGCGGCCGGGCAGGGCGTTGAGAGCTCCATCATGGGACCTGGCCACTGTGCTGCACTCACTGGCTCTGGCCCCCTACGAGCCACTAGACCAGGCTGACCTTGAGTTTCTTACACAAAAAACAGTGTTTCTCCTTGTGATTTGTTCCGCTAAGAGGGTCAGCGAGCTTCATGCTCTGTCCGTCAGTGAGCCGTGTCTTCGGTGGAAGGCCGACTTCACTGGGGTATCACTGTGGCCGAACCCATCCTTTCTCCCTAAAGTCGTGAACTCGCAGACGGTGAATCAGGTGATTGAGGTCAGCTCTTTCCACCCAGAACCCGCCCCACCTGGGGAGAACTTGGGGAGTCTGTGCCCGATAAGGGCGCTAAGAACCTATGTGGCACGTACGCAGTCTCTGAGGCACACCCATTCACAGCTGTTTGTCTGTTGTGGCGGCGCCAAACGGGGCAATCCTGTGTCCAAGCAGCGCCTGTCACACTGGGTGGTTGACACCATCGCACAGGCCTATGGCAGTCAGTCTGCCTGTTCCTGGTAACTTGGTGGCACACTCGACGAGAAGTATGGCCACCTCTTGGGCTGCTCTTAGAGGGGTTTCTGTAGCGGAAATCTGCGCAGCTGCCTCATGGAGTGCACCTTGCACTTTTGCACATTTTTTATAGGGTCAATGTGGCAGCACCAGCTCCACTGAGCGAAGCGGTGTTTTCTGTGGCGAGGAGGTTGTAGAGGCGTAGTTCCTTCCCTCGCGACCTTGATGGTATGAGTCATCCATGGTGTAGACCGTGGTGACGGTCTGAGTGAGGTCGAAATAGATCGTAAGTTATGTCCATAACTATGGATCTATGAGACCAAACGATGACCGTCACCATCTCTTTTGTCGCTCGGGGCGGACTGAGGCGTTCCAGGCAAGAGGAAGGGGGCGTGTCCCCGGACGTGCTTTATGCTGCGGGGTCAGCCCCCGGTCACTCACATGACCCTTTTGGTATTATGGTCTCGAGACAGGCAACGAGAAGAGGTACCATTCATGGTGTAGACCGTGGTGACGGTCATCGTTCGGTCTCATAGATCCATAGTTATGGACATAACTTACGTTATCGTTAACTAATGTCACTGCTGACCAGTGTCTATAGTTTTGACTGTAACTAAGTGACTGTTATCTACTGCCTTTTTGTCCTTCCTCTCTTCCCATCTTTCTATCTTTCCCTTCCTCAGCTCAACTCCTTTCCATCACGGGGATAGGCAGGCTGAGCGCCCCCCGACCCCGTTCCAGCGCACGGTGGGGGTGCAGACGGACTACCGGGATAGCGAGGCGCAGACGGACCCATACACCCCTGAGTACGTGCTGAGGCCTGGGACTGCCCCGCCTGAGCTGCTTACACTGGCCACGCTCACCTGGGGTATGAGACTCACACGTGTTCACATACACACACACACACACACACACACACACACACACACACACTCACATACACATGCACATACACACATACACGCGCACATACACACACACGCACACATATACACACATTCACACAAATATGTTGTTGGTGTAAATTTCTACAGAAAATACACCTAGAGCAAAGCACAAACACACACAAACACAAAGACATTTACATAAAAACACACACACACACACACACACACACACACACACACACACATGTGCGCACACACAGACATAACATCTCCCACACACACGAAACACCAAAAGCACTTCCAATGCCTCTGACCTTTGCAGTGTATAGGGTCAAACCAGTACAGCGACTCAATAAATGCTTTAAACACACTGCATGGCTTTGCATCCTACTCCTTCACTTCTAAATCTCATCTAACTGTCATGAGCGTTCCTCCTCCCTCCACATATCCCCCCCCCCCAGGTCATGGCCTGCCGGCGGGGCTTGCGGAGGTGGAGATGATTGAGCGAGCCCGGGCCAAGAGGGCCTGGGAGGCCACCCTACCGCCCCTGAACGACCTGGGCCAGCTGGACAAGAGGAGGAGGATGATGGAGGAGATGGAGAGGAAGGAGTGGGCTTTCAGGGAGAGCGAGATCGAGAAGTGAGTGAGCGAGCTAGACTCAGGGCACACCGCGAGCAAAGAGGAATCATAAGTGTGTGTGTATGTGTGTGTGTGTGGAGATCTTGTCAGAGCAGCTGTGTTCAGTGTACATGCAGCCATGTGTGAACACATATACACAACACACACAAGCATTGTTTATATGCTTATATCCAAGCTTTTACTCATACATATCTCATATACACACATGTGCCTATGTGTGTGTCTGTGTGTGTGTGTGTCTGTGTGTGTGTGTGTCTGTGTGTCTGTGTGTCTGTGTCTGTGTGTCTGTGTGTGTGTGTGTCTGTGTATGTGTGTGTCTCTGTGTGTATGTGTGTATGTGTGTGTGTGTGTGTCTGTGTGTGTGGGTGTGTGTGTGTCTGTGTGTGTGTGTGTGTGTGTGGGTCTATGTTTGTGTGTCTATGTGTGTGTGCGTGTCTGTGTGTGAGATCAGGCTACAGGAGGCCCGTTTGACCCTGCTGATGCAGCTCCTGAGGCAGAGAGAGGAGACCCAGCAGGAGTCCACAGTCAGGCGTCTGGACCAGTGCTTCAGCCACCAGCAGCGCACCAAGGAGACACGCCTCAACTGCATACGCAACAACTTCATCATCTGTGAGAACATACGCACACACACATGCACACACACAAACACTTGGACGCACTCACAAACATGTGTACACATACATACATACATACAGGTGCATCTCAATAAATTAGAATATCATCGAAAAGTTGATTTATTTCAGTAATTCTATTCAAAAAGTGAAACTCATATATTATATAGATTGTTTACACACAGACTGATCTATTTAAAGTGTTTATTTCTTTTAATTTTCATTATTATAACTGCCAGCTAATGAAAACCCCAAATTCAGTATCTCAGAAAATTAGAATATTGTGAAAAAGTTCCATATTGATGACCAATGGTGTCACACTCTAATCAGCTAATTAACTCAAAACAACAGCAAAGGCTTCCTGAGCCTTTAAATGGTCTCTCAGTCTAGTTCAGTAGGCTACACAATCATGGGGAAGACTGCTGACTTGATAGTTGTCCAGAAGACGATCATTGACACCCTGCACAAGAAGGGTAAGACACAAAAGGTCATTGCTAAAGAAGCATGCTGTTCAAAGAGTGCTGTATCCAAGCACATTAATGGGAAGTTGAATGGAAGGAAACAATTGGGTAGAAAAAGGTGCACAAGCAACAGGGATAACGACATCTTTGAGAGGATTGTGAAACAAAGCCCATTCAAGGGAGATTCACAAGGAGTGGACTGCAGCTGGAGTCAGTGCTTCAAGAGCCTGCACGCAGAGACGTATCCAGAACATGGACTTCAACTGTCGCATTCCTGTGTCAAGCCACTCTTGAACCAGAGACAACGTCAGAGGCGTCTCACCTGGGCTAAGGACAAAAAGGACTGCACTGTTTCTCAGTGGTCCAAAGTTCTCTTTTCAGATGAAAGTCAATTTTTCATTTAATTTGGAAATCAAGGTCCCGGAGTCTGGAGGAAGAGAGGAGAAGAACAGAATCCAAGTTGCTTGAGGTCCAGTGTAAAGTGTCCACAGTCAGTGATGGTTTGGGGTGCCATGTCATCTGCTGGTGTTAGTCCACTGTGTGGTCCAAGGTCAGCGCAGCCATCTACCAGAAAGTTCTAGAGCACTTTGTGCTTCTCTCTGCTGACCAGCTTTATGGAGATGCAGATTTCATTTTCCATCAGGACTTGGCACCTGCACACACTTCCAAAGGTACCAGTACCTGGTTTAAGGACCATGGTATCCCTGTGCTTGATTGGCCAGCAAACTCGCCTGACCTAAAACCCATAGAGATTCTATAGGGTATTGTGAAAAGGAAGATGCGAGATAACAGACCCAAACACACAGAAGAGCTGAAGGCCACTATCAGAGCAACCTGGTCTTCCATAACACCTCAGCAGTGCCACAGACTGATTGCCTTCATGCCATGCCGCATTGCTGCAGCAATTCATGCAAAAGGAGCCCCAACCAAGTATTGAGTGCTGTACATGTTCATACTTTTCAGTAGTCCAACATTTCTGTGTTAAAAATCCTTTTTTCTAGCAGTCTACAGTAATATTCTAATTTTCTGAGATACTGAATTTTGGGTTTTCATAAGCTGTCAGTTATAATCATCAAATTTAAAAGAAATAATCACTTGAAATATATCAGTCTGTGTGAAATGAATCTATATAAAATATGAGTTTCACTTTTTGAATAGAATTACTGAAATAAATCAACTTTTCGATGATATTCTAATATATTGAGATGCACCTGTATATATCCATACATACATACATACACACATGCTCACATACATTCATACCGCACCAATGCACTAAAGAGACTCACCTCAACAGCATACACAACAACTACATTATATGTGAAGAATACACACACACTCGCACGCCCCCACAAACACTTGTTGTACACATACATACCAGTGGCGGCTCCTGAAAAAATTATCAGGGGGGGTCATTGATAATGATTAAGACGACCCATTCAGTAGGTACATTAAGTTATCCGATTTACTCATACAGCAATACCTTTTTGTCCACTATTGGCAGCAACCAACAGTAATATCTCCCCTCTTTCTACAAAGCTAGTGTAGCAAGTTACAAGTGGAACGCTATGGAAGAAAGTTACATTCAGGAGCCTTCATAAGCAAACATGATGTGGCTCCACATTAAATGATCCCACTTTTTCATTATCCACACGATATGTCCACTAACAACATAAAGAAGGGGGCAACATACGTCCAAACCAACAATATTTATTGACTGATCTTGAAAGTATTGGCTTACAAAAGCAAAATAAGTCATCACATAAAAAATAATTCAAAGTTAGTTCACACTGTGAAACCTATGGAAAGTGACAGTGGTATATAGAAATACAGACCGCGTTAGCCACTTCACGACCGTGATTTTCTTTTGTTCCAATTTCCCTCCCTTTGTAGAAAACTGTTGAATGGATACATTTGGTCTAGGAAGTCCTAATTGTTTTTTTGGTCAATTTATCTTGTTTACCATTATTACTCTGACTAAAAAGAAGTTTCTGTCAAAGAGCGTATGGAGTTGTTGCGCTGAACAGGTGCCATCTTGACATGCATCTGTCGAAGCTGTGTGACGTTTTCATTGGCTGTTACCATAGGCGAGCCCTCCCGGAAGCCATAGAGAATGCATTGAGAGCTCTGTTTTGTGAAAAAAAACGCATTTAACATGAAAGTCAATGAGAGAGGTCTTGGGGGCGATTTTCATTTCGCCCAAAATCACCCTGAAGGGGCGGGGCCATTTGAATCACGACTCTAAGCTGACTGAATGACTGCTACCTGATTCCACAATGACATACAGAGGCAGATCAGACGGTCTAGTGGTAGAATCCGACCAAAAAAAAAAAAATATGAAATGTACATTTACATGTAGTCGTGTAGCAGACGCTTTAATCCAAAGCAATTTAGAAGGCAATTGAATTTATACATCAGGATTATTTTTTATTTTTTTTATTTTCCAATAGGCAGTGCGTCGCCCCAGTCGCCCTTATGGACGAGCCGCCCCTGATACATACATATATATACAAACATACATACATCTCGTACACACATACATTGATACCGCACCAGGGCATTAAAGAGACTCACCTCAACAGCATATGGGCAGACTACATTATATGTAATGGACACACACACACACACACAAGCACAGAACCAACGAGATTTGCATCAACCACATACGCAACAACTACATCACATGTGACTACATGCTCACTCAAAGGCATGTTTGTGTGTCTTTCTTTAACTCTCTCTGTCTCTCCACCTTCTCGCAGCTCTGCGGAAGCTGACAGAGAAGCGTAAGAACATCGAGGGGAAACTTGAACGACGTGACATCGTGAAGGACTACTCCGACTACGGCTCGCCCACCTATGCCCCGCTGTCCTGCGTGGGCGTCTTCCCCGACCGTGACTCGGAGCGCAACGTGGTGAGAAGCCAGCTCCTGGACACCTTCGAAGGTCAGCTCTTCTCACCTCTCCTATCCTCACCTCTCCCCTCCTCACCTGTCCTCTCCTCTCCTCTCCCCTCCTCACCTCTCCCCTCCTCACCTGTCCTCTCCTCTCCTCATCTCTCCTCTCCCCTCCTCACCTGTCCTCTCCTCTCCTCTCCTCTTCCCTCCTCACCTCTCCTCTCCTCTCCTCTCCTCTCCTCTCCTCTCCTGTCCTGTCCTCTCCCCTCCTCTCCTCTCCTCTCCTCTCCTGTCCTCTCCCCTCCTCACCTCTCCTCTCCTCCGTCACACGCTCAAACTGACACACTAATGAGGCAGAAAATGTGCAGCCGGGCAGCCGGCATGGAATTAGTAAGCAGGATGTGGATGTGTGCAAGTGCGCGCGTGTGTGTGGATTCAGGGTGGAAGTGGGGAGGAAACAGACCATTTTCATTCTCATTTTAATAGCAGTAGCTAAGGAGCCCACAAAGCCCAGGAAGGGTGGAATTTAAAGGGTGGATACAGAGGGCAGCACTCTATAGAGCCGCTCATACTTCTGCAGAGTGTGTACTTTCTATTCTGAGTGTTTACTTGTCTTTCTGCTGCTGTTTTCCTGCCTAGTGCCATCACAATAACCAGATTGGGGCAGTTTGTCAACTCACACATATAATTGTAGTGGGGGCATCTTCATGACATACTTGTTTACCTTGACAGATGGTGTCTGAAATGAATGCCACCTTGCGTCTCTCCTCTTCCGTGGGCGTAATGATCCCTTAACACGTAACCGCTGGGTGCAAATGTAGGAGGATGCTGAAGGCAAGCTTGCTGACTTCACTGTGGGTTATTTGCACTGCCTGTGTGCACTGCCTGCCGTTGCCTACACTGGGTGCCTACTCAGTCAGAAGTAGGGTTGCAAAAATCCAGGACATTTCAAAGCTGGAAACTTTCCATGGGAATTAAGGGGAATATACAGGAATTAACGGGAAAATACGGGAATTAAAGGGAATTAACTGGAAATGTTGGGGTTATTTATACAAACTGTTACCTTGTCATATGGCAGACAATGGGCCTCATTCTTGAACATTTTCTTAAATGTCTTCTCAAATATATTCTTCAAAAGACCAACCTAAGATAAGATCTCTGCTGGATTCATGAGCGCCTGGAAATGTTTTCTTAAACCGCCGAAGTGTTCTTAGCTGTGCACTGATCCTTAAATTGAACGCAAATTCTCGTACACCTGAATTTGCATATATATTAGCGCCCTGCCAGCTCCTTATAAGGGCATAGCGACGTGTGCAGAATAGACAGCATCCACAGGCAACGCGAAAGAAACTTGAGAATGATCAAAATCGTGTCAAAACGGAAAGAGCACACCAGTCTGCATTTTAAAATACTACTCTCACACGGCCCAGCGTGGGTTTTTCTCTAACTTAACTGGAGCGACTTTCAACATGTAACCATCATGTCTACAGCCCGTATGCCTAGTGCATTCTAGGTAATGCAGTTCACTTATTCTGCACACACGGTCCAGTAAATGCAGATCTTACTTCACCGGTGCAGAGGTGGAGGTACTGTTGTAGGATGTAGATGTGTCCATTCTATTTCACTATGGGGCGATTGAGATAGTCTTTATTTATTTATCTATTGCCATTTGCAGTGTTCGTGTAGTGCTTTTTTAATTTTAGGACATCACAATGCCTCGTAGAATCATGACTATAAATGTGAAACGTATTCTAATTATTTAAATCCGAGGGTGTAGAATGGATGTGAACCGATCACCAATGATTTCCCACAAATTTAGCCCTATAGAACATGGGTGCACTCAAATCTGACCGATTTACAACTGTTATTTAGCGTTATAGGCTAACTTTTCTGAATTTTTACTTTAAAAATTTCAAAAATTCCCTTAACTTCCCATGGAAAGTTTCCGGAGAGAGAGAAAGAGAGAGAGAGAGGGGGAAAGAGAGAGGGGGGGGGGGGGGGGTAGAGAAAGAAAAAAAAAGAGGGTGAGAGAGTGTTTTTTTGTTGTATGTCCAATGGTGTTCCATCAATTTTGTTAGGCTTTGTTGTTTGCCATGAGGGGTCTGATTCAGAATGCCACAGTGTCCTAACACTTCCGGAGAATTATAGTTTCTGCTGTCCTGTGGTTTCGGTTCTAGAACATCCATCTAGAACATGCTGTTACCTCTGGGTCAATTAGGGCAGCATTCAGAGTGTGTTTATGACTCAGCACTCCCCATCAAGCATATCAAATGCTGAAACCTCCATATTGCCCCTCTATCAAGAGAAGGCTCCAGCCATTGTTATTGCTGATACATGGCTGCATTTCATTGACTTGTTAGTAACATTTAACATTCATTGACTTTTTATATACATTTATTCCACACCTTGACTATAAAATTGAATCTGTCTGTCTGTCTGTCTGTCTGTCTGTCTGTCTGTCTGTCTGTCTGTCTGTCTGTCTGTCTGTCTGTCTGTATGTATGTTTCAGGCCTAGTGCAGCTGGAGGCCAACATGCCTTCCTCTTTTCTGGAGCCTCGTATCAAAGCCCCAAAACCCAAAGTGAACAAGGGCTTCATCAAGCGTGCTGACCGGCGGGAGATGGAGTTGATGAAGACCTATGAGGTACACCCTTCACCCTTCACCCTTCACCTCAGCCTATTTCACCCGTTATCTGTACAAGCAAAAGGCTTCTTAAGCTGACAGCATGTCTATTTGGACAGATAGACAGAGACAGACAGACACACATGGTTTCAACAATGCTCTCAGTTCAGAGTCCCAGTTTAAATGAAGTGTCATTCAGTACCATACACTTGATTAAGGATAAATTGTTAAAATGTACCGAGCCCACTACTGAAATCGATGCCTTTGCTAAGGCGGAGTGGCCGTGACAGGAATTAATCATACCAGTCCCAGCTGTTCAGCCTTCACTCAAGTGAGCTTGTAGTGTGAAGGAGGTTATTGTCAGACTCGACCCAGAAGCAGCACTAGCGGCAGTGAGAGGAGGCGTGAGGGTGGTTTCTAATGCGAGAGTGAAAGTAGGCCAGAAAGTAGGCCATCACGCTGTCCTTCAAGCAAGGCTTGTCTCAGGGAAATTTGAAAGAGAAAGACAGACAAAAACAAAAATGTTTTTTCGTCCTTTGCTGACTTCATGATACACTAGAAAGAAATGTGGGCTCAACGATAGCAGCCCATAAAATAAAATAAAAAAAGTTCCCTCTCTGTTCCCCGTCTCTGCTTTTATTATGATTGTATGCCGTTTTATGTCACCCTCTCTCTCTCCCCTCTCTCTTTCTCTCTCCTTCTCCTTCTCTCTCTCCCTCTCTCTTTCTCTTTCCTTTTCTCTCTCTCTCTCTCTCTCTTACTCAGGCTCTGAAGGAGGAGAAGGAGCGTGTGGAGGAGAAGAAGACTCTGCGTTTCCTCTATAAGACGGAGCGACCTGAGCCCCGACCCGACAGCCCTGTGGTGGAGGCCCCACCTGAGGTACAGGACCGGCCATGACCAGCCAATCACATCCTCTCTCAGAGAACTCTCAGCCAATCACATCCTCTCTCAGAGAACTCTCAGCCAATCACATCTTCTCTCAGAGAACGCTCAGCCAATCACATCCTCTCTCAGAGACCTCTCAGCCAATCACATCTTTTCTCAGAGAACTCTCAGCCAATCACATCATCTTTCAGAGAACTCTCAAAGTGGTCATTAGGCCACAGCATTAACTATACACACACACATACACACACACACACACACACACACACACACACACACACACACACACCAACACACACACACACACATACACATACACACACACACACACACTTAAGTAATTAATGTGTGTGTGTCTGCACGTGTATAATCCCTGTAGGGAGATGAAGAGAAGGAGCTGGCAGTCATCTTCTTGCAGAAGTTACTTCGAGGCCGGTCCATTCAGAACCAGGTGTGATCCCACTCTCCGCCCGAACAGGCAGCCCTTTTCACTTCAGACAGCTGTCTGTCACACTGCAGAACATGCAGAACACGTACAACACGTACAACATGCAGAACACGCTCCATGGACTCATGTAATGAAATAGATCATTCAGCTGTCACTGAGATATTTTGCTGTCACCCTATTTATGTTCTGTCATGCAGGGGCAACCTAAATGCATGCTGGTGTTTTTAAACATGCATCGTTTATGACTAAGCAATTAAAGACAGGTGTAGAGGTCATGGCTTACTGTTAATATAAATGACAGGTGCAAATGTAAGACTGGAGAACAATGCTTTGGGGGATATAAAGTTTAATCTGGCTGTCGTTCTGTCTCACACATAAACTGTGTGTGGTGTGTGTATGTGTGTGTGTGTGTGTGTGTGTGTGTGTTTGGTGTGTGTGTGTGTGTGTGTGTGTGTGTGTGTGTGTGTGTGTGGTGTGTCTGTGTGGTGAATTTGTTTGTGGTGTGTGTGTGTGTGTGTGTGTGTGTGTGTGTGTGTACCACAGATGTTTGAGGGGAAGGAGAAGCGCCTTGAGCTCATCCAAGAGTTGCGCACCACTCACGCACTCCAGCGAGAGGAACAGGAGCTGCTCAAGGATGAGAAGCAGCTCACACACACGCTGCAGACACAGAGGGAGGTCCACTGCAACAAGGTACATACAGATACACACACACACACACACACACCGTACAGACTCACATACACACGCACCATACACACCTCATAAGCACATACAAGTGTATAAATACTCCAGCTTTCCCTTTCTATCTACACTTTACACATGATGTTGATTGATATAGACCGATACATATGCTATCTCAGAAAAAGAATTGAGGTGACTCATACTGCAGAGACGAATGGAGATTCACTAGTGACATGAGATTACCCAGCAGGGAGAAAGAGAGAGAGATAGCAGAAAGGATACGAAACGGAGAGAGGAAGACAGCGAGGCAGATGCCTTTTACTGCACTTGCTGATGATCCTGGTGATTGGCCCAGAAAGCAGTCAGTCAGTCACCAAGCTCAGACTTGCCTCATCATTACTTTCAGTTTAACTGGGTCAGACTTGCCTCATCATTACTTTAAGTGACTCTGGGTCAGACTTGCCTCATCATTACTTTCAGTTTAACTGGCTCAGATTTGCCTCATCATTACTTCAAGTGACTCTGGGTCAGATTTGCCTCATCATTACTTCAAGTGACTCTGGGTCAGAATTGCCTCATCATTACTTCAAGTGACTCTGGGTCAGACTTGCCTCATCATTACTTCAAGTGACTCTGGGTCAGACTTGCCTCATCATTACTTCAAGTGACTCTGGGTCAGACTTGCCTCATCATTACTTCAAGTGCCTCTGGGTCAGACTTGCCTCATCATTACTTCAAGTGCCTCTGGGTCAGACTTGCCTCATCATTACTTCAAGTGACTCTGGGTCAGACTTGCCTCATCATTACATTAAGCAACTCTGGGTTTGACACGTACAGTTGGCCCCTGGAGGATGAATTTCAGCTACACCATACAAAGAGTCTTTTCTACTAATGCAGCGTTGCTGCTGATGTCACATTCTGTAATTGGTGTGAAGGGGACTTGTTGGCCTCATCACGGGAGGACAGTGGCCTCCTGTAGTTTTCTTTAAGGCCTGTGGTCTACCACCATAGATGTATACTGTATACGTCTATGGTTCCCACACCTCTCATGGCAAGCCCCCCTCTGGCAGTAAGCAACACCCTAGTGCCTGACTGAGACGCTCATATAGCCTACAGCCTGTTCTAAATTTCAGTTTTTATCAAACAAAGCAGCAAACACAAATATTTTATCAGGTAAACATTTACTATTTTATTTTACTTGATCAGAGCTCTTGTTTAAAATGGTAATATACTTTGTTATGATGGCCTTGACCAAATGCTTCAACAGGCTCCTATACTGTAAGAGCACTGCCATACTTAATTTGACCAGTAGTTGGGGGTTTTAGGGTTCTTGCTGTAACACCCCGATGGACCCAGCCCACTGCCTTAACTGCTAAATGTAATCTCCTCTGTACAGCCAGATCTTGGTTTGTAATATTTTTTTTTAGACCTGGGAAAGACAATGGCATTAATTATTGTACATTACTATCTAAATGAGTGTGTGTAAGAGGACTAACTCCCTTAGTGGCATGATTCAATTCAAGCCTCCTACCAACAACCAGTTAGCAGAGTATACGTGTTCAAATTTACATAGACACTAAGGCATACGCGCTTTATTAGTGTATTATTATGATGATGATGATGATGATGATGATGATGATTATCATTATCATTATCATTATCATTCATTTATATTGATGAGAGTTGTAAGGGTAGAGCATAGTGAAACCAAACACCACTGTCAGATAAACAGGCTGCATTGACAGGACTGACCTGTGGTCTTTGTTTACTGCATATATAAAGGAGAGGTGCTTTTAGAGATCTCTTGCCATAAATGCGGGTGTGTTCTCATGAGAAAGCATGGTCTCTCCCTTGGTGCGCGCCATTGTCAAGAATAGACCTGGTTCCTGATGAAAAACCATCATATTGACTGAGTCTCTGTGGTATTAGGAAGCTACCATCACTTTAAGGTCATTCCTTTAACAAGAACATCAATAGATTAGATGTGCGATGACGCAGAACAGGGGCATCACTCAATAGATTTTGCAGTAGACTTTACAAATCTGAGCTGTGGGTGTCAGTGCATTTTAAATTTCTCACTAAGAATACGTGGAGTGGGGATCTTCTGACCACAGCGGCGCTCTAGTGTGTGTTGCTAGCTTGAAACGGGCGCCTTATGGGTGAAAAATACTATTCATCATTACTTACTGTTACTGCTGCTTACATTTATCAATATTCAGTACTCAACAAATAGTAGAAATAAACGTGTGTCAGCACATCATCTGTCTAATTAGTTCTTTGGTTTGAGGCATAGTTTATAAATGCAATGATGGTTTTGATATTTAGAACTGTTATTATTATTTTTCACAGTTTTTCTAATGTTTTGTAAGTATTTATGAATACTATAATTAATTTCTACTAATTGTTTAAGATAACAATTAGGACACTGCTACCCCAACTACCAAAACAATATATAAACATTTTAGAAATGTATTTAACCTTTGACCTTGCCTGTCTTTGTCCCCCAGCTTTCCCTGATGGAGGGCTACGAGGCAGGAGTGTCGGGGGCGGCGCTGGTAGACATGCTGGACTTCCTGTCCAAGGAGCTGGTGCGCCTGCAGGAGGAGCGGCGCCTCCACGCCCTCACACTGCTGGCCGAGCGGAGGAGACGCATGCGCGAGGCCGAGGAGAGCGGCCGCAGGCAGGTGGAGGAGAGGAGGCGCAGGGAGGAGGACCACATCTTCAAACAGGTTGGCAGATGTGGCTGGGGGGGGGGGTTCTGTGTGTGTGTGTGTGTGTGTGTGTGTGTGTGTGTGTGTGTGTGTGTGTGTGCAGGGGCGGAGATCCTATTTCATTGCAGGGGGGGACAATACATGGGAACATTTCAGAGAGTAATTCCGGGGGGGGGACATGACAAAAATTGCTGTCACGAGAGCTAGCATAACTTAGCTGCTAAATACTGAATTCTCTAATAACAGTGACAAACAGAAATTCGACGTCAGTTTTAAATTCTCTAAACGGCAATACATGTCCTAACAACCAACATCTACTCACAGACAAATAATGATGAAAGTTCAAACGCATACCAAGGCTCTTCAAGGAGGAATTCAGCTGCATGCAAATTAACGTCTTCTGTAGTGCCCTTCGCAGCAGTGACTGGAGTCCATGAGCCGTCCATTGAGTTAAAACTAATAAAATCAGATCAAGTTCCAGTGATAATCTCCAAGAAGTCCGGTGGTATGCAACGAGGTGGTCCAACCAATATATATAGCACTTGTTGTCTCAAAACATCTCACTTATGGTGAGGTAAACTCACTTTCATGAATCCAGCCTACTGATTTTTGCTTAGCCTCCTACCTTGATTTAATTCTTTTTATTCAGACTTTACATAACTTTCATGACCAAAAATATAAATTGGCCAGCGATTTAATTCGTTTTTTTGTTCATAAATCAATGTAGGATGGTTGCAAAGCCTCATGGGAAATGCCTTTATCCAGTGATAGTAGGGAAATGACTGACCGGCTGTCAGAGAGAGAGAGCAGGTGAAGCGGACCTGATGGAAACAATGAATGTAGACATATTCTCGATTTTTTTAAATTCTTTTATTTGTTTAATTTTCGAGATTGTAGAATCAATAGCACACTCACACAAGATAATACTTGGTAATTATATTGTGGAAACAAGAGTATATTCTGTCATATCAGTTACATGACCATTCCTATCTATGTGAACAACAGTATTAGTTATATTCTATTACTACTTTTATAACACTATTACTACGTAAACAGCAAACAAATAAGATCAGGAAAACGACAATATAAAATAACCAATGCGTGCGTGATGAAGCCAGCATCCACCCATATAAAATTAGTAGCTCAGTCAGCTTGCTAGCATTCGTGCTTTCTAGGCAGATAATACTTGGCAATTATATCGTGGAAACAAACTTAAATGCATGCTCACAGTAGTAAATGCAGATATGTACTTACATGTCAAGGACACGATCAATGCGTTCATCCCAATCCAACTCATCGAGGGAATCAATGCTGGCGCCGTCTGAATTATCATCTGCCCACTCAAGGCACTCGTCTTCTTCACTGTCTTCAAACATGAACTCCAAGGCCTGTTCTGTGGTGTACTTCTTCATTCTCACAATAATATAATACAGTCTTAAATAATATAAACTTTTGGACTATAATAACTTTGAGCTGAACTCGGATGAAACTAGCGCTACCGTCTTCGCGTCACTTGACTGTCAGCTGTCGAAAAAAACAGAGCAATGACCTGCGTCATTACGCACTGGCAATAAATCTTGTTTAGTCAGTTACGCATTATCCAATCAGACCTTTAAATTACCTAATGACAGGCAAAGGAGGTACCGTTTTAAACCTGAGAATAAGTACTATTGGATACAATAAGTGTCAATCAGTTTCTAGTAACTTGATAGGAGGAATCGCCATTTTCGTAAAACAATCAGAGATAAGAAAGACGGGTAGAGATGCGTAGTACAAATGTAAATGAATGAATAACAAGGAATGAAATACACTGTGGCGAAAAATAACAACACAGTTTCGTAGAGTTCATATATGGCTTTTATTATTAAGGTATTTTTCAGGAAAAAAACATTTGTCTTGGCCGCGAGCAGTAAAGGAAAATTCAAACACGTTGCTAAAAGAGGTGGGGGGAGGTCCGTGTAACGCCAGCGTCTCATGCTGAATCAAGGGGTTAAGCGTAGAATACCACGCCAGCGACCCGGGTTCGCATCCCAACTCTGGTGACCTGACAATGTAAAAATTAATTTTTTTTTTTTTCAATTTTGTTGGGGGGGGGACAACGTTATGCGAGGGGGAGATCCCGTCCCCCCCGGGATCTCCGCCCCTGTGTGTGTGTGGCTTATGTTGTAAATGTACTGTCAGAAGCAGCGTCGGAAATACACGAGGGCAAAGGGCAAAAAATGCCCCAATAATTTTCTGTAATAATAATTTAATGAATTTGTCAAAAACATCGTAGCCTATATGACCCGGTCCAGTTGCAATAAAATGTTTTAATTTTCGCCTTAACTGATTGTTGCATGAAGAACCGAACGTTCTAGCAAAAAATATTTGGAGCGCTTCTTAACCAGACCTGTGAATGCGAGAGTGAGGAGAAATGAGGACCAGCAAACACAGACTGTCACAGTCTCAGGTTCTGATAAAATTCATACACCCAGCCACCGTTGAAAAATGAAAGCAAGGCATGTCGGGCTTGTGGACAACGAGTTGCCCAAGTAGTTGTCAATCCAGCACAGGCAAATTCTTCTGCTGACTTCATCAAGAGGAGCTAAAACATACTGAACTACATAGCCTGTCGTCACCAGGCTCGAAGCAACAAGCCATCGCCTATGGTGAATGATAACTAGTAATAATAATTTTAGAAATGATTAAGTTCGGTTTAGCTAGTTTAATGTTAGTTAGCTAACGTTAGATAGATCTGATCTGCGTTAGCTAAAAAGGCTTGCTTGCAAGCTAGCTGACTAGTCCCATCTGTATTTCCTGTAGGCCTACTATGGGAGGTACAACATGATTAAAGGTAACACAAAAATCCATAAATATAATACATTATTATTATAAAAAAGAAAGAAAAAACGATTGTTAATAGTTGTTTAAAAGAATGTAATAATAGCAATAAATAACCACAAAGAAATAAGACATTTTGATTTGTAGACTACTGCCTAATAGTCTTCTCATTGCCATTTGATGACAATTGCTCATATACTGTAAGCCTAAATAAGTGTGTTTATTATTTTGAACAAAGGTTAAGTGTTATTTCACAAGTTTCTAAAAGTGCCCCCAATTTTTTGTTAAATGCCCCTGAATTTCAGTAAGTGGGGGCAAAAATTGCCCCACAAAAATTATGTAAATTTCCCACCCTGGTCAGAAGGTCTCAGGGTACCTAAAAACTCCGGAAGCAGTTTATACTGTCTACTTCTCCCTTTTGTTCTTTCTTCCTTTCTTTCACTCTATCTTTCTTTCACTCTTTCCTTTTATTATATCATTTCTTTACTGGTGTCCTTGTCTAACATTGCTCTGTTGAATGGTGAGGTGCTGGTAATTCCTTTGAACAACTAAACACAGGAAGTGGAAGGAAGTTACTGAGCGAATGACAGTTACATTATTTGTGGTGTGTATTTTAAAGGCATTGAGTCAGCAGTGAATAAACAGATGGGCCAGACTGAATTATGAGGTGGAGGGAAGAAACACCAACACAAATGCACACACACACACGCACACACACACACACACACACACACACACACACACACACACACACACACACACACACACACACGCACACACACACTCCCATGCACACACACAAACAAACACACAAAGCCACACAAACAAATCAAATACCAATGTAATGTCACATCACAAAGATGGTAAGAAATCATAGCGGTGAACGCATTCCAAATGCACCTCTTAAAACATTGCTACAATCATTTCCCCCAGGTTTAGGTTCACACAATATTTGTTCAGGGGATAACTTGCCAATAAGACGTTTCCAAACCTGAGACTGTTTGCTTTCTATCGCGGGTGTGAGGTATGTGCGGGCTCCACACCCCCAGCATGTCATACTGTCTCCTCAATTTATTTTGTATTAAATATTTAATATGAAAATAATTAACCTTTGAAGAAATAACCTGTAGAAAGGATATTGGTGTGTGTTTATTTATGTGCCTAAGCCTACAAGAGCCATAAAAAAATGACAAATGCAATACAATAAAAAGATACTGCAGCTTTAGGAGTCTGATGGCTTGATCTGAAGGTTTAGGCTCAAATATCTGCTGTGTCCTTTAAGTAATGAAGCAGAATAATACACACAATCCTTAAAACAACTGGATCAGAGACCTGAAGGTACAAACAGAGACAGACACACAAGTTATAGCGCCAAAAGTAGGTTTTGATTTCAGTTCTCACCTTCAACTGTAACAGTAACAAGACCATACTATACATCAACGGCACTGGAGAGATACAAATTGGATATGATTATATCATATATTAGACATGATGTTTCATAAATCTGAGTAAGTGTATGAATTTGCCAGTCATCCAGACCACCCTTAACTGACTCTAATCTCAAACGGAGCTGGTTGCTCAGGATTTCTCTGGTATTTCAGATGACTGTGCCTAGTGCCTGATAAAAACAGTAACTCATTGATATCCACACACCCACAAGCATTATGTACATCATCAATCTACACTCTCTAAAGAGGCAAGCCTGGGGGGGCCTGCCTTACTTCTGTCACCAGATTCCTTTTAAGTTCCTTACAAGTCCTGTTAAGTTCCGCACCTGTGTTGTGTGTGACCTCTGTGTGACCTCTGTGTGACCTGGCCAGGTAGTGAAGGTGCATCAGGACACGGTGGACCTGTACCTGGAGGACATCATCCTGGGCACCGTGGAGCGGACGGCCGATGCTCAGGCACGAGGGGAGATCCAGAGGCAGGCAGAGGAGGTCAACAACGTCGCCTACGTGGTGGAAGAGACGTAAGCCCCGTACACAGCTCACGCACCCAACACCAACACTCCGCACTCACACCTTACACACACGACCAATACTCCACTCACACACCCAACACCAACGCTCCGCAATCACACCTCACACAGCCAACCAATACTGCACACACACACACCCAACACCAACGCTCCGCACACAGACCTCACACACACAACCAATACTCCACACACACCCAACACCAACCTTCCGCACTCACACCTCACGCAGCCAACCAATACTGCACACACACACACACCCAACACAAACGCTCCGCACTCACACCTCACACAGCCAACCAATACTGCACAAACACACACCCAGCACCAACGCTCCCCACTCACACCTCACACAGCCAACCAATACTGCACACACATATACACACACACCCAACACCAACGCTCCCTGTACACACACACACACCCCCAACACCAGCACTCAACACAAACACACCTCACATACCCAACACCATGCTCTTTGTTCTCGCTTCATATTTCACTCACTTCACTCTGCAAAACATTGCACTCTCAAATGCAATTCAAGCCATTTTGAAGTCAAAAATGTAGGTTTGTGCAGCTCCTGAGGGAAGAACTAACATAGAGTAGATAGTTAAAACTACAAGCTCTAACCAGGCCATTCCCCTGCTTCCTGCACTAGAGATGTCGATTAACTGTACACACACTGTTGACACACAGCAAGAGGCTCATAAGCTCATCGGCCAAAAGTATGCAGATCAAATATTTAAATCTTTCTTACATTTAATTTCCATTTTGTCATTTAGCAGACTTACGAGGATGTATACACATTTTACATTTTACACTGATGGCACACTGCTCATCAGGAGCAATTAAGGGTTCCATTTCTTGCTCAAGGACGCTTCGACAGTGAGGAATCGAACTAGCAAACTTCTGATTACTAAACGACTTCTTTGCTATTGTGCCCTGAGTCACACTGAACTCCATCCCACACATTAAAGCCCCTTGGTTCATCAAAAGCAGTGCACTGTTTTTTAAAAGACTGTCCACCGGGGCAGTTTGGAGTGCTTTCTGTCTACTCTACTGCATTGGTCGACCTGACAGGTGAAAAAGTAGACTGTTTCAAGAGAAGCGATTATCTACTCCAGCAACACGATGTCCAGTTTTATAGGAAAGCCTATCAGTTTAGCAGACCCTGGTCAAATTCCTATTTTAATTATCATTCTCAACACGTGGAACATTGGCGAATTGATCGGATGCTGATTAATTAAACATACCATTTGTAGCATTTTGTGTAAATGTCACACTTGTTTAAATGCCTTAATGAAGCTTGTGATGCACAGATTTCAACAGCAACTCATTCATATCTCGACAGATAGAGATGGTGACACCACAGAATATTCCAGAATGTCAGAATGTGAGACGTAATTACAATACATCATACGCCCATATTACTGATAGCTAAGTGAATTTTGTGCACTACCAATTTACCACTACATTAAGCATAATCTTGGTACAAGGCATACAGAAAAAATAACAGGGTAGAGCAGGATACAGAGAGACTGGAGAAAAATACAGAGAGATAAAGCCAGAGAGAGTGAGAGAATGTTAAATGAAAAGGGGGAAATAATAAAATAACTACATAAAGAAAGAAAGAAGGGTTTTTGAATGAGTCAGAGACAGAGAGCAGCAAAAAGACAGAAAGAAAGACACCTAGTTCATGCATCGTGCGTGAGTCACCATTGCCCTTTACCATGCTGCCGTAACACCTGCAGGGGTCTGCACTTACACAGAAGGCGCTGGAACTCAATACAATGAAATCCTCTTCGACCCACAGCCTTATTAAACTGGCCAATCAATGGAACCTGACACGTGCAGATTATAATGGTTAAGAGAAAAAAGTCCATTGTGTCCCATTAGTAGCTGCAGGCAACGTGGCCTAATTATGACCATTTACGATAATTCACTTGCGTCTTTGGCAGGTCTTAAGAGTAGGCTACTTCACCCGCCACAATTTCCCTGGCAGTCATTTGCTGACTGACATCCATTAGATTGTGGTCCTTTTGAGTTTGCATCTCAAATGAAGGAAGGAAGTTGGCCATTCCATATAAGCATCGTATCCAGTGTATTTTATTTAATGTAGATACTGACGTAATTGAATGATTAGAGGTCACATTGGCATTACCTATCTGGTATTTTTACAAACAGGTGCCTCACTTTTAGGATCTTTCCTGTCCTGAATCCTCACAGCTTAGACGATTCTGTTGAACATGATTTTTAATGGATGTACGGACTATGAAGTTGGAATATTCCTTAATGTAATAATAAATAGGTGATGATCTGAAGTCAGTCATTCATATGACATTTTACAAATGATGCCAGAAACTATGACGTTAATGATATAATAGCATAGTCCAGTCAATACTACTGTCTTTTGTCAGGTGATCAATTTGTGAGTGGCAGTTATGTATCGAGGTCAAGGAAAAACTCACACAATTAACAAATCTTTACAGGCAGCTACTTACACATAACAGGCTGTTGCTTTTGTTGGTTGGTTTCCATTTGGCTACATTATTCATCAGCATCCATGTCCATTAGGCAGAACAGATAATGACACAGCAGACTAGAAGCACTCTACACAGGCACCATGCTGTTGCTTCCTCCTTAATATGGATCTCTGGGCCAAACTCCACACTAATGTACATCACTGGTGAACATCCTCAGACAAATATAACTGAGAGAGCAAATACATCAGCATAAGAACTAAATGAAAGGTCAGCCTTTTAAAACACCCTTAATGAAATGCCTTGAATTCGCTGAAGCTTAGAATCACTCAGCGATTGTACAATTTAATTACGTTAGACCTCCACACCAGTCCTGTGCTCTTATACTGTACAGTTTGGATGTAACATCAGAAGGCTTTCAGGGAGAGTTGCACCGGTTACTGAAATAAACTGAAATGGGCCCTGTTGAATAGATGGTATTTGACCACTTAATGGCCAGGTTTGCCAGTGTGATCCCAGTGGTGTCTGCTGTGTGCGTCCTTGTGGAGGTCTAATCCTGCGTGTCTCTGTGGCCTGTGTTCTGGCAGACGCGGTGCTTTGCAGTCCGAGGAGATCGTCGCTGAGCTGGTCTACAGCTTCCTTCTGCCCGAGATCCAGAAGGTGTACGTCAGAGACAGAGGTGAGCTGGGGAGGGGGTTGCTAGTGGCTCATGTCACACAACAAAGTGTTCTATTATCTACACTTAAAGGAGTTCTTTGTGTCTGGAATAGAACTTAATTTTGTAATTATTCTGAGAACATTCTGTACACATTACCTTGCACTAGTTACAGTGCATGAAAAGAGGTAGGTTCTACTTCTTTTTATTCTTTGTACCTTTTTCTGCGATTAACTCAGCTCAAACCTCTTAATGCAGAAACTTCAAACGTTTTTGCGTAGATTTTGTAAAGGACACTTATTTTTTAAATTTTCTGAACTTTGCACTTATTCAAATATTAAAGAAACACAAAGCCATTCACACTGACGATGGAGGCTACCACGCAAGGTGCAAAGCTGCACATTGCAAACGATAATATGGCATTATGGTAGTGGTTGCTAGGATGTTGCTAGGTTAACTGGTGTGGTTGCTGCTGTGCTGTTTTGAACAGTATCATATTTTGGTCACTGTATTATCATTAAGTACTGTGACACCGGCTTGGTTACCTAATTCAGTGGACACCTGAATATGCTTCGGTGGGAGAGCCACACCTGATCTGGAGGGTGTTTCTCCAATATCGACAGTAGCCTTGATGAACCACAGTCGTATATCACACTGTTGGTTGGTCAAGAGCAGTAGTTCCATCCACCCACCAGAAAAAACACCAAATCACTAAACCACGGTTGTTACCACGGAGATTCATGGTTAGACGACAGGTGTGTGCGTGTACCAGACAAGCTCCCCACGCATCAGCTGTCGCCTCCTGTTTCTAACCTGAGCCTGCACATCTGATATCCGGAGAGCGTTAAGCTCTCTCCCTATCCATCTCCCTCTCTCTCTCTTTCCCTGTCCCTCTCTCTGTCCCTTCTGTCTCCCAACTGCTACTCTATCTTTGCATCCTTTCCTGTAGAATTAATTTGGTATAATTGGTATAGCATGGTTGCACACATAGATCAGACCAACATAAACAACTGAAACAAGCACAATATGTTTAACGGTCTTTATCTACCTTTTTCCCTCCCTTGTCCAACCATTCCCCCCCCCCCCCCCCCCCCCCCCCCCCCCCCCCCCCACCACACACACACACACACATTCACCCTTTGCCCTCATAACCTTTCACTGTCTATCTACCTCTCTCTCCCTCCCTACCTCTCTCTTCTTCCCTACCTCTCACACTATTCTTACTCTCCGTATCTATCTCGCTCTATCCCCCCTCTTTCTCTCCCCTTATCCATCTCCCTTTATCCTTTCTCTCTCCCCTTATCTATCTCCCTCTTCCCAGTGAGGCAGAGTCAGCGGCGGCACCTCCAGGCGGCCCACTCCATCATCTGCAGCGGTACAGAGGGCTCGGCTGCCCCACAGAGGCCCCTGAGACCCCTCTCCCCCTCGGACCGCGCCTCCCGGCAGCTCCTGCAGGACATGGTTGGCCAGGTGGACCAGGCTGTTCTCAGCTCCTCTGTCGCCCTAACCACCACCCCGTCCACCGCAGGATCAGCAGACGTCTCACATGATCCATCAGCCAGCGTGTTAGAGGAAGGACCTTCTGACGAATCCTGAGGAGACTGCTGGTGATGTGGGACAGCAGGAAGCAGAGGGCCAGGAACGATGTTGATCTCCTGGTGGCTAAACATCGAATTCTTTAAGAGTGACATTAAAAATTACATGAACGTGTTCTTTTGTGAAAGAAAACAATCGGATGTTGACACATTAAATCACGGTAGTTTTTGACATGCGGGAGGTAGTAATCAGTGGTGACATTAAAATGGTCTAACTGTTTAATGTCTGGTTAATTTGGTTAATTTGCACTGCTGAATCATCATAACTCCACAGGTCCTACAGGGCCAGACCTACTTAGCGGAGTTCACCTAGGGAAAATAGTGGTGAAATGTGGCTTGAATATGTTCTAAAGCAATTAAAGAGCTGGGATTTTGATGTATAGTATCTGAACTATTCCAATGGTTCATGAAGGCAGAACTCCTCCCACAAGTGAACACTTGAGGATGTGGGATGCACACACTGAGGGTCAGATGTACTATGTTAGCACCCGTTTTAGGTGTAATTTCGTTGCAACAGGTGCCTAAAACATGGCATGGTTTAAAGTTGCACGTGTGTCGAAACTAGAATGTGGTACCTTCACGTTAAAAATTATACGATTTTGCAGATTTTCAGTATCGATACTTCATTAAAATAACGAGCAATCAGAGAGCACTCCTGACAGGCTGCGTGCAAGCATTAACTGAATGGCGCTGTCACAGACAGCAAGTGATCGCAGGCAGTGGTGTAGTCCAGGGTATACGCAGGTATACGGAGTATAACCACTTATTTTTCAGTCAGCACTGAGTATACCCACTTCTCAAAACAGGGCGTTTATCTTGTATGGGCTGCTTAAAAAAAATAAGAGTATACCCACTTCTCCAGGGACAAGTACCACTGATCGCAGGGGAGCTGCAAGAACGTAGCCCAATTCATTGACAAAATTAAACTGTATTGAGAAAACACTATACATATTTATCTATAATTGCAGTAGCCTATGCCAGTATCGTATCGTATTTGTGGCATTGTATCGTAAGTATCGGGTATCGTGATATTTATGGCAGGTCGAAGAGGGAGTTTGTCAAGAACTGCATGATAAAAGTTTGCGACATCTTGTGCCCTTATAAAAGGCAAGCATTTTTAAATGTGAGCCTGAGCAGAAACTCCGTTGATTGTGTATGTTTCTTCCATCATTTATGTAGCGTTGCGTAGGCTAAGTTTGAGCATAAAACAGCCTCAAAATGCTGCAGAATTCAACGTAGCTCACGCTCAACGAACGAACGAAACTGACAAAACCGAAAGGACTTCATAGCAAATAGCGCTAATCCCTGATTGGTGTGATTGTGAACTCACTTTGACCTCATTATTTGATTCGCTTTGGTAAAAAGGAACGAGGGGCTTTACTAAATGTAATGGAGTAAAAAGTACGAATTTTCACTTTGAAATGTAGTGGAGTGAAAGTATAAAGTCAAACCAAATAGAAATACTTGAGTAAAGTACAGATACATAGATATGTTACTTAAGTACAGGAACGAATTACATTTACTTCGTTACTGTCCACCACTGACAGCCCATCTGATTTGAGGATATTGCTCTTTTTTGGTAAATTTTGGTATAGGTAGGCCTATACATTATAATCCTATTGGCTACATTTGTGTTTGTTCTGTAAATTGACTTGAAGCCTATTTGACAGAAGACAGATAGGCTGTTTGTCACAAAATAATGGCATTCACTCTTGTAGCCTACGATCTCTTTACAAATTACAATTTAAAGAGTGGTAGGCCTACGTTTGACCTCCCCCCCCCCCTCCTTTGAAACCTTCTGGTGTCCTGGATGTTATGTCCATTATTTTCTGTTAGGCTACAGCCTTCGTCATGTAGGCTACATCACATCTGTCATACGCTTCGTGTCCATGTCCCTGTGGACGTGATGTGTCTGTGTCATTTATTACGTGCGAGTAATCTCCAGTAGGACAAACTCAGTGTCCCAAGCAACATGTTACGCAAACCAACAATGCCTTTATTTATGTTTATGACTTTACCTTGTATTTATCAGACAAACACTCATTGTGTTTGTAGCCCGCTTTAGGGAAAACCGGTGTTTTCGATTCAGGCTTGGCTACATTACCAACAGGGTTGGTTTTCTTCGTGCAACCACCGCACAGTTTTTCCTCCCTGTGGGTTCACAGGGCAATAGCCTACTTACACCACACAATTCAGATTGCATCCTTTAATAGGCGTTGTTTCCCTTGTTGCTGTAACCAGGAAATGAAGGGTTGTCCTTTAGTCCAACACTCTGCTGACAACTTTACGTCCTTGTTATTCGGCGCCCTGGTCAAGAATTGTCAACGCAATGAAAGAAGAGAGGAGCCCGTCATTGGCATGTTTTAGGTACAACTGCCATCGTTTGTTTGGATGCCATCATGCGCGCTAATCGAACTACAGTCCGTTTGTGAGTACCTTGAAGTTCCTTAATGTTATCGTACAGTGTGGCGCAGGTTACGTCAGTTACAGAGCGTAACCTGCTATTTCTGCGCGACTGCGCCGGCCTGCATTTCACCACAGAGCTCATTCCATTTAGTTTCATAAGATTAACCCGTTTAGGTGTCAAGGTAAATTGCCGTGTTATTATTGAAATTATGGTGCATACACAATTTATTTTATGATCTGTCTGCCTAACTACTCGTAGTTGTCCGTCTTTAAGTTCGACGTAGGCTGTACGGTAGCGCACTATTTCATGAAAGAACGAAAGAAACAAAAACTATTCAGCAATGTCAAACATATGTCGCTGTGGTTGCGTATGAATTGAGCGTAGGCTATGGCATGACCTTTGTGCGTGCCCCGAGTTGTTAGAGAAACCGACTAAAGTTCAAAAGTTCACTACCCAGCAGGTAAGACATGTTTAGGATACAGTGGCTGTACTGATACAACTGAAACCGAATGTGATACAAAGTAAAAACAAAATAAAATGTATTGTAATATTTTGTGGAAAGTGTGAAGCGAGTCTGTATTTGTCTGACAGCAACGAATGCGGATCTGATTTCTAATGAGAATGACGCCTATGAAGCCTGACCTACATAGGTGAATAGGTGAAGTTAGGTGAAGTTTGCACGCCGTGGATGTTGTATGAGACATTACATGTTGGCTGTCATCTCAGAGTAAGCCCCCTACCAGACAAGATCAACCAGTTTGACAGATCAACGTTTATGATCTTGGCGCAGCATTCATTCCATGAAGTTAAGCTGCCTTCATCACAAACAGTTCTGAAATTAAATGACTTGCAGTGTTTTGAAAACGACGTTTTCCCTTTGCATTCTCAAAAATGTTGCTTCCTCGATGAACGTTGCATTCTTTGGGAGGTGGAGTTGGAATTTGAACTTCAGTTTCCTAGTGAGCAGAGTTTGAGATTTAATGACGTGATTCAAGTTGTATCCGATTTTGAAGCTCTAATAGTGAGTAAGTTGTGCACAAATGCTAAATATGATATTTTGATATGGGAGTTATAAGGTTCTGTTAAAACGAACTAAGAGCTAGGCGGACTATGTTATTATTTGTAATAGTTATGAGGTAGTGGTGATGTGTAGGAAGTAAGCTGGCATTTATGTGTTTGACTAAATATTGTGACTGGAGATTTATTGATTCTGTAAATCTGAATCATAATTTTCTACAGTGGATGGTTTAAAAATCTTGTCTGAAACACGCTTGTTTGCAGAGGAAAGTCTTAAGTGGCAGGTGACCTCAACCCTCTGACACACACAAACACACACACACACACGCAGACACAACAAGGCACACAGCAAAGAGTCAGCCGCTGTGATTTGTTTTCCCTCATGAGTATGTCAGGCTCTCAGCTCTGTAAATATCACCAGTGGTCATGTGGTGGCATGGGGTTTATTGACGCTTCTTAGTGCTGAAATGAAATCTGTTTGATTTTTTTTGCCAAATCCCTTTTATTTTTTTGTATTCGGGTTTGTCAATTGAATTGTCATCAAATTGTATGTCCATTAAAAAAAAAAGATTTTAGTCAGAGAACAGTTGGAACAGAGGGACATTTGGAACGTCTCAAGTAACTTACAATCGTGGCAAGCCTGATCTGTGATTTTGCTTTTGCACATTCTTAGTAGCCTACCTCTTTGATGTTGGGAAATTATCAGGACATACACCTCTCCAGTCTTGCTGGAAGAGAGCAGTTGCTAGTTATGGTAGCATGAGTCACTTTTGGGTGAAGTATGAAGTGGTTTGGTGGTTGAAGTGCATTTAGCATGAAAGGTTAACTGATGTGCTCAGGTGTATGTTTGTGATTGTGTGGTTAATCAGATTCACATCCTGTGTACAAGCTCATGAGAAACAGTGGAAACTGATTAGATAAACTGGCTGGCGAAGGAGACACAAATTACAGTGAGGTGAGAGAATAAGAAAGATGAAAAGTGGAACAACTAATTGTTTTCTATTTGCTTTGGTTTGGTCAAAATAACACACAACAGCATGGTTGAGATTTTTGCTTTGAAGTGTTGTGGGTCCTGAGGTGAAAGAATCCTTCAGCCTTCTATGTCACGTCAACATGAAGATATTAGTCATATGTCCATAGTGGGAAGTCAGTGTGTTTTTGTTTCAGATTTGTGTTTTTTATCAAGAGAATGTGTGTTCATTTCATGAAGACAGCATTCTCTGACAATACCTTATCAGCCCCGTGAGACCTGCATGGATTTCAATGGGAAATGGTGACAGAGAAGTGTAGAGAAAAGTACTTCTCTAAATGCATTAGCTATACAAATTATATTATTGTGCGCAAGGGACCAGAGCAGACATGTATCTTATTATCTCTTTATTGCCACCCCCGCAATACTCTTCATGTTTTCTTATCTATTCTTTCCAAGTATTTATATCTGCTATTCAGGATTCATTTATAATGCTAGACTTTGCTTACAACAAGCCCTGGGCAGCCGGTGATGCCAAGGGCCTCCTCAAGAAGAAGAAGAAGAAGAGGAAAAAGAAGAGGGCCTTCAAAGACACGAATAATAATAAGAAGAGGGCCTCCTCAAGGAGAAGAAGAAAAAGAAGAGGGCCTTCAAAGACAATAATAATAAGAAGAATAATAAGGCCTCCTCAAGGAGAAGAAGAAGAGGACCTTCAAAGACAAGAAGAAGAATAAGGGAAGGACTTTGAAAGACAAGAAGAAGAAGAAGAACGAGAGGGCCTTCAAAGACAAATTGGAGCTATGGAGTGTATAGAGGGAACTCAAGCTATGCTTGCGAGAGGCTAAGGAGTCCTACGGGAGGGCGGTGGAGCAGCCTTAGCTGGTTATAGTCAGAATGTGCTGTTAACCATTCACTACACTTTCACTTAAAATGTGCATGTTGCAAGATGGCTCGGTCCTTTGACTTTCAAAGTTATTCATTATAATGGTGAATAGTGATAGAATAGTTGTACCAAAGCACCAATAACCTATATTCTGAAACTGGTTGACCATGAATTAGATATGTGACATTTCGTAAAGACTCAATCTGGTAACCCTGTTATTGTTACCAAAAAATACATTGCAAGGAGTCTCCCAGCGAACTATATCCGTCTACGGACTTACACTGCGGTCCACCATTTTTCTTTATTTTTGTCCACAGACACACCAGCACAAAAGTAAATAAATGCTCACAACAGTGAAGGCCACTTGCGTAGGCTACAGTGTAGGCTTTGCACAGCACCCACGTACAACTAGAAATCAGCTTGAACCCCTTTACTTGACTGACTCTGCATTGTGTTGCACTTTTCAAAGACCCATATCACTGATTCCATGAAAATGAAATTAAGCTTGTAATGGTACATCTTAAATACAGTCCATGCTATAATAATAATAACAATACATAATTTTTATATACAGTAGATCTTTTCAAAGGTCTCAAAGACGCTTAAATATAACATTAAATATATCTTCATCAGTTATTTTGATACGTAACTGTAAAAATGTTTGCTCTGTCTACAAGCATAGTATGTATACTTTATGAGGAGCCAGATGAGCATGTTGGTCATCACGCCTCCAGGTATTTGAGCCCTATCAGTGATTCATCTCGACACATGGCATGACACTGCTTAGTGATGTGTGTGGGTGTGTGAATGTTGCAAACTGGAGGACACAATTCAAGAGGAAAAGGCGCAGCAATTGATTGCAAACAGGTTTATTGTCAGTCTTGGGATAATAACACGGACCCGTGGGAATTGATGCTAAAGGTCGTGCAGAGTAGATTCCTTCGAGGTGTTATTATAGTAGATTCTTGTTTAGTTTGTGTGTGTGTGTGTGTGTGTGTGTGTGTGTGTGTGTGTGTGTGTGTGTGTGTGTGTGTGTGTGTGTGTGTGTGTGTGTGTGTGTGTGTGTGTGTGCTTGGTGTGTGCTAAACCATTGTTTGTTCCATTTATATATATTTTTAAATCAGCCTGCAAATACATCCCTATTCATCGCTGTGCAATGCAATCTCCCCAAAAGAGAATAGGCTGTATGTGTAACAGTGGTTTCATCACCGCGCACTTCAGCAGTTGCACTCAGCACTAGCATTCAACCAGAGAATGAATTGCGGACCCTTTGCGAACGCGGTGACGGCGTAAGAGTGTGTGTCTGTCTGTGTGGGGGGTTGGGCAGGTGAGCGGTGGTAATTGGCGGAGGTGGTGGAGTCTCTAATGGCTACCATAGTAACGTGTGAGGGGAGATGGCTTGTTCTTAGTGAGGGCCCTTCGCCAGTTCAGATACCTGGAACCAGCTCAAGCAGAACACACAGAGGTATGTTTTTGTGATGCTCACCTACTTTTACACATAGCCTGGATAACAACACTGTTCTGCAACAGTTCCATAGCTGATGAGCTGTGCTACGCTCACTGGAGGCAGGTCATTGAGATGTCTTATGATAGGCATGCTGTGTCCAATCTAAGCTGAGGGGTCCTGGCTCATTTATAGACTAGTTTAAGTCTTTTTGATAAAAGGTTTTAGTTCATTTAATCAGAGGTCTTTTGGTGTTGATGTGCAGTGAGTGAAATTCTTTGCTCTTACTTGCATTCGATTAGTGCTTTTGTGTCTTGCGTGGTGGGTTTTTGATTGCTTCAGTGCAAGATGCCATACTGAGCAAATGTGGACACAGTTAGCTCGGAATGGTGTGTATCTAAAGTGACGACAGGGGAGGTATATCTGAATGGAGGGAAAGACTAGAGTGGGCACTGAACTCTAGGGGATTGACTCACATAAAAGAAGGTGGTAAATTCTGTGACTTGTTTTGCATTCAGCCGGGACCTTGTGCCAACCAGGGTGAGGCAAGAGGGGATTCCATTTCAGTTAAATGTGTGAAACTGTCTTGTGTCTCTTAATGCTGAGGGAACCTCTGTATGTTGGAATACAGGTAATTTAAATCAGTTGTGTGGTTATGACTTTAATTAGCATTGCAACACTAAATAAAAAACATCAGGTTCATATTAGATTGGTTAGTTTATACTCATATCTGGTGTGTTGACCTAGTGTAATCAGTAGGATTATGGTAATGTTGTGTGCCATTTGAACTGTATTTACATATGCTTTGAAGTGGCTGTAATTGTGTGTTTTTTTTGTGTGTAAGTGTGTGTTTCCAGATACTCATTAGTGTAAATGACAGGTGATGTCCTTGTGTTTGATTATGAGCGATAATTCCTCCTCTTTGTGAAAAATGTCTTTCAAGTCATTTATCACATTTATCAGAGTCAAAATCAGATATTTCAAACAATTAGAAACCTAATTAGATTCCCTCCTTAACTATTCCTTACCTTACCTCCCATGATCAATGCATTTGACCTCAAATGACGTGATAAATTCATTAACCAGTACTCAATACATTTTTTCATTGCGTGTATTTTAAGATGACAGGATTTTTTTCTTTGTGATTGTGAAGGGTTGTGATCTGCTTTTTAGCTCTTCAGGGGGATCAACATGAGTGAGGAAGAGGAGCAGCAGCAGACGAAGAGCTCGGAGGAGGAGAGGGAGGATGAAGAGGAGGAGGAAGATGAGGGGCCAAAGATATGCCAGGTGTGTGGAGACCAGGCAAACGGCTACCACTTCAACGCCATGACCTGTGAAGGCTGCAAGGGCTTCTTCAGGTGAGCATACATTCATACACACACACACACACCCACACCCACACACACACACCCACTCATACTCACACACATGCACTCTCACACACTCTCTCACACACTCTCTCACACACACACACACACACACACACACACACACTCACTCACTCACTCACTCACTCACTCACTCACTCACTCACTCACTCACTCACTCACTCACTCACTCACTCACTCACTCACTCACTCACTCACTCACTCACTCACTCACTCACTCACTCACTCACTCACTCACTCACTCACTCACTCACTCACTCACTCACTCACTCACTCACACCTACACACACTCTCACACACACAGACACCCAGAGGTGAGATTTATGATTCAAATATCCAAAGTGGATCCTTAAACCTCTTTCAAGGCCCAGTTCAGCTATTATTCATTCATCCAACAATCCATGCATTATCCGTAACACTAAAGCCAGCTGTAGTTTTCAAATCAATTCTGTATTCATTTGATTTACATTCATGCAGCAGCCTTTTCAATGAGTGTGTACATTGTAGGCCACACACAAGTAAGCTCAATACAAATGTACTTCATAGTCCTTCAGGGTTGGTCTCCAAGGCACTACAAGCAATGCTATGTTAATTAGCTACTAAGAAAAAACATTGTGTGTGTGTGCGTGTCAGTGCACGTGTGTGTGTGAATGTGCTTAATTTCTGTTTTGCAGTCGAGCTCTTAAAGCCTATTTATTCTTGCCTCTTGAATGACTTGCCTGTTAAATGCATAATTTAGCGCTGCCACCTCTAGTGTGTGTTGGCTGATTGTGGTTAATGGATTGTGTGTGACATGTTGGTACCAAAAGGCCTGTTTTTGTTCATTAGTGTCAAATGATAAAATTACTGATTCGTTCTCAAGTCATAAGCAAGGTAAAATACAGTCAGTTGGTCTGCATGGCAAAATAAACTCCTTCAGGCTGATAACAATGGCAATGTCCACACCACACCACACACTGTAACAATAACGACTAGAGACTGATATCTTTGGGCATCACTTTCAGAACGTTTCTGCGAACATAAGAAAAGTCCTTCGCATTTGAAAGGCATCACATTGACACACAAATTTTATTTTTGAGAGGTTTTCTCAATAGTTGGTCAGTGTGGATGCACATATCGTTATAGTTACAGTTGTTGTTTTTTGCAACGTGGACAGCCCTTACCTCAATTGATGTAGACACAGGAGGGACTATACCTATGAAGAGACAGGAGGGCAAAATGCTGTATTGTAGTTCACTGTACCTAGCTTGCTGAAGCCTGTGTGAATATGTCTCCATGTTACTGAAAGACTGTCCGGAAAGTTAGAAAGTGTGAGAAGAAAACAACCTGCCCATTGAAGAAGTAAGCTGGTTCTGTTATCCTTAATCCAAGGTTCGGTTGCAGAGAGTCAGGAAACTCGGGAAAGATGTATAGCTTATAATACTTTATTCCAACGCATCACACAATCAACTCGCAAGTCGCGGTAAACGATAGAATTCTTTCAATGACATTACGGAGGGTTGTGGCCCTTATAGTACATAATTAACATGCAAACAATAAAGGTGTGTCCATAAATGAAAGTAGGAAGTTACCTTATTTGGTCTTACCCAATTAAGTCTAAGTTAATTAAATGTCTGTCTGGGGTCCTGGCAACCATTGATCTCCTGCTGTCTTTCCTTCCTGACCCTGGACAATAGCTATTTGATGTCTCAGGGTCCAAATGGTTGGGGAACAGGCCTGATGCCCGTCTGTGAGGCCTTAGATGCATATTGACAGAATGGACCTTGCTGTGATTGCATATGACTAAAAACCATGTATTTAAACTAAATCTAACAACCCCACCCTTTGATCATCAAATATTCTTACATCATGATCACAATAAAAGGTGATAAACAAATAACAAAGAAAAATGTAAACAAACACATATATCTCCATAGTGTAGTGGCTAATCATTAGTGTAGTGGTATCCATGTTGTTTGTTTTTTCCTAATATGGGTACCAAGTGCCTTATCTCACAGGTGAGAGCGAAAAACCTTCATTAGGAAAATTCTCTCACGATTCTACCATTATGTAGCAATCCTTACCCCACGGCAAGCTGCAAGTGGTAACTAGGTACCATCCTTGTTATTCATATGCGATTGAATATGTGACTCTTGTAGTATCGATGGGACACATTTAAAAACTGACAGTTGCATACATGCTTGGAATGTGATATCATTATCTGAGTATTCCCGGAGAAGTCTCCCCATGGATCTGTCCATCCATTCGTGTATATGTCCTGCAAGTACATGGAAATGTTCTTGGTGGGAAGAAATGTGTTGTCCTTAGGTGCGTCATGGAGGATGTCGTATAAGGCAGATGCGACTGGGGTGAGGCATGGTCGCCATCCACTGGATGCACATTGAAGACGTCGCTCTCATGTTGTTGGCTGTTGTCGTCGAAAATAGCCGTTCCGGGGTCATGGGCCAAATGTTGTTACTGAAACACATAATCAGAAAACAAGCGGCAGTATCACAAAATCCCAAGAATGTGGTATCTCATTCATATGAAAAACATAACATTGAACATTAAAACATTAGGGTTCTGACTGTTGTCATCAACCCGTAACTCATTGTTGTGTCCATAATCAAGTCATTATCTAAATTCCCATCCACTCATCATATTATTGCTAAAAGTAATGATATGATGAACATAGTAGGACTTGGCGTTTATCCATAGTCATATTTCCAGAGATTCAATTAACCGCAGACATTATGGCCTGTCTCTGATAGTCAGTCAATTTTGCAAACTTGGTGAATAAGTTATCATCATCACTCTCCTTGTCATCCTCTTTATGGTGGTAGGAATGAGTAGCATGGTGGCTTCTGCTCTGAGACCTGCATTGTTTTTCCCAGTGGCCATGTTTACCGCATTTCCGGCATGTATCATGTGATCTAGCATGTATGTGCCTCAGCATGTGTTCTGGTTCTGAATCTGAATCTGAATCCCAAGTGCTGACATATCTGATTTTGTGCTCAACACTACGTTCTGCCCTTCTTGCCGCGCTTACTAGGCTGTCAAAGGTAAAACCAGTGTCTTCCCAAGTAATTGTGGTCAGCTTAACAGCCTGTTTCAACTCTGGGTTCAAGCCTTGCAACATATTTGCCTTTAAAGCTCCATGATCGCTAGCACCAATATTTTCCTCTGTAAAACCACTTATACCAGAATGTCTTAAAAATGTTTCAATGAATTTCTGGGCAAAATCATCCACAGTCTCAGTAGCCTTCTGTTTACAGGCGGCTATCTTTGACCAATCAGTACTCGCATCGGTGCAAGTTTGAATAAAGTCACGTAAAGCTTGCAAGCCATCATCTACCTTCTGTTGGTTTTCTCCTAAACCACCTTCAACAGCTCGTCTAAGCTTGTTTGCTTCGGAAACGTTCAGAACAGTACATATCATGGCTACGCCATCCAGCGGATGTAGTTGGTATATGTTGCGCAGCCTGTTTATTTTGGACCACGCCTCCATCCCCGATTTACGGGGATGTAGTACATTTTTTGACCACGCGTCGATGTCCTGGGGTTTAGCAGGTTTATAGCTGTACACTAGATCCTCCCCGGCATGCCTAGTGGTTAATGGTCTCAATTTGGCTAGGCCGTTCAAACTCGTCACGTCATCATTGTCCTCACTCACATCACCGTCGCTATGGGGACCTATAGCTGATTGTAAGGTCTGTCGCATTTCTGTCTGCGCCGCCTCCCTCATTTCATTAAAAGGGTATAAGGTCTCGCTAGGTAGGCCTACAGTAAGTTTATCACAAACACGTATGCCTTTCTCAAACTCAGCAACCTGCGCCATTTTCGTTTTCTCCGCCTTCATGAATCTCACGTCCTCCGCCAAAGCTCGGACCTTATTTTTTTCAACAAGTAGTTGCCTATCCAGTTCAGACTTTTCATATTTTAACTGGGACAACGCTTTCTCAAATTTCTCATTTTCCTCACGACAATTTGTTTCAAATTCGACCTTTTGAATGGCCTTATTCTTACGCGTAACTTGACTCAGGATCACCAACGCGTATGGTATTTTATCCTTATCAGACAAACGTTGCATCTTTCCCCACGCACGTTTCACGTCATCCATAGGCCACAAATTACCATTGTCAGTCACAATCTCATATTTTGTCTCTAGTTTCCTTTGAACGTTATCTACCTTCAAATGATTATTCAGGAAACCTTTCACTGAGGTGGTTATGGTTTCAGAATCGATCTCAGGTACAGCCCGCCCACCTTTCTTAGAAGTGGGAATTAGTTTGGTCTTTGTATTCTTTACAGTCATTTTGTTTCTTTCACAACCCGGAAGCTATATAACAAACAATGTAATTTTGAACCTCCCACTTAAATTAGTCAAAACGAAAGTTTATCAATCCAAAAATGCCACGCTACGCAAATACCGACAACTGCAGTCTACTTAGCGTTAACTTCAGTAGGCCTGGTGGAAATATCTGCGCCTGGGCCTTATTCCCAAATAATGAATCAAACGTTAGTTCAATATTAGTTCGAGAACTTGTATGGTTTTCCCGGGAGAGGTATCAAATGTATCCGTATAAACAGAGTAAATTCAGGTATCTCAAACACATACACTACAACACGGAAACGACGTCCGTTAATACAAGATGTCTACAATTATGAAATAACTGTAACATCACTTACAAGTGATCGTCTCGGGAATCAAAGAATCACTCGTAGGCCCTCTTAATAGTTCCACAATATAAACCCGCCACGGAATCTCAATCCGTCAATATAAAAGATGTCTACAATTATGAAATAGCTGTAACATCACTTACAAGTGATTGTCTCGGGAATCAAAGAATCACTCGTAGGCCCTCTTAATAGTTCCACAATATAAATCCGACACGGAATCTCAGTCCGTCAATATAAAAATGTTCACCAAAATGGTAACATTACGCACCAAATGATCTGCCTCGGAATAACACGATCATAAAGTGGGCCCTCTTACGAGTCCTGGTTTCCTGCAAAACGGTCCTGGGTTATACAGTACTCTTCTGTTCTTTTTTTCAGCGATAAATAAGAGATGCACTCACCGTTTGAATTGAGAAGCTTCTCTCCTGGTAATTTCTTCCTTTATCGTGAAACTGGGTGGAAACACCAATTGAAGAAGTAAGCTGGTTCTGTTATCCTTAATCCAAGGTTCGGTTGCAGAGAGTCAGGAAACTCGGGAAAGATGTATAGCTTATAATACTTTATTCCAACGCATCACACAATCAACTCGCAAGTCGCGGTAAACGATAGAATTCTTTCAATGACATTACGGAGGGTTGTGGCCCTTATAGTACATAATTAACATGCAAACAATAAAGGTGTGTCCATAAATGAAAGTAGGAAGTTACCTTATTTGGTCTTACCCAATTAAGTCTAAGTTAATTAAATGTCTGTCTGGGGTCCTGGCAACCATTGATCTCCTGCTGTCTTTCCTTCCTGACCCTGGACAATAGCTATTTGATGTCTCAGGGTCCAAATGGTTGGGGAACAGGCCTGATGCCCGTCTGTGAGGCCTTAGATGCATATTGACAGAATGGACCTTGCTGTGATTGCATATGACTAAAAACCATGTATTTAAACTAAATCTAACACCATGGTACATTTAGTATCTCATCACGGTACTGAAGTAGTGTTTTGGGAAGCTAGTGTTCTGTTTCTCCAAGGTCACAACGGGACTAAAATAACAATGTGTACCCTGTCTGACCTACCACATTGGACTGGAATGGAATTGATTTTGAAATGTGAGTTAATCGCCTGAACTGGACTGACTGAAGATTAGATAACATTACAGGAAAGGTATCATTGCAGTATGACGACAGGAAATTACTTGGTCTTGCATTGTCCTGTTGCACAGTTGCACATCGCACTGTTGGCTTTGAGTTCCGGCAGGAAACTCATCGCTATGAGTCTGTTGTCGAGTCTGGGTCATAGAGTAAATCATAGGGTTATTGTACATCATTGCAGGTCACAGAGTGTGTGTGTGTGTGTATGGCTGAACCTTCCCACGAGGGCTATTTGTTTTGTTTTCATTTGGTTTGTGACCACAGCAACTGCTAATGACAAGGGCACTTGCGTTCCTCCCATTGTGTCCCTAAACATTCCTCAATGTGTCAACTAGATAATGTGGTGGAAGCTGACTCTTAAAGATACAGTCCACAGTTTGCAAAAGGTTGTTGATATTTCAGCTCAACAGCCAATCAAATTACACTGTTTATTCACAGAGGGTCTTAACAATAACAGAACCTCCTTCCCTAAGGGGCTTTTTTTTAGAAGAATGTCTGATGTGCACTACTCATGTGTCCTTCCTCCTCCTCCTCCTCCTCCTCTTCCTCACTCCAGGCGGGCTGTGAAGAGGCTGGGGCCCTTCAGGTGTCCCTTCCAGAAGAACTGTGTCATCACCAAGAGTAACCGGCGACAGTGCCAGGCCTGCCGCATGCAGAAGTGTCTCTCCATCGGCATGAGGAGGGAGTGTGAGTGACTGCCGTCAGTCTGTCTCACTCTGTCTCAGTCAAGCTGTCTCACTCACACTGTCATTGTGTCTCAATCTGTCTTTCTCACTCACTGTAAATCTGTCTCAATTCTCTCGTCAATCTGTCTCAACCAGTGTCATTCTTTTATTCTGTTTCTAACACACTGTCAATCTCATGTGTGTTCATGTGTAACATACCATACATTATGCACTATTATGACACATTATTATGCATTATTATTCTAATGCAGTGGTTGTTGGTGTAGTTCGTTTTTTTTTAGTCCGTTTTCTAGGTCCGTCTCGTATGCTGATAGTTTGAATTTAATCATCAATATTTGTATTTGTTGTAAAGGGGTCATTGATTTGCGGTACTGGAAAACTCTTGATAACTTTATTAGGATAATTGATGAGGGGCTAATTTAGAGGTCCCAGACATAGTAGCCGAGGAATCCCAGCTCACCGATACGCCGCTGTTGTGGCTAACCCCTGACCCCACTCCTTTCAGTGATCATGACGGACGAGGCGGTGGAGGAACGGCGCTGGAAGATCAAGCGGAAGAGACTGATGACCGAGCCAGTGCTGCTCTCGCCCCAGCAGGAGGCGCTCATCCAGGAGCTGCTGAAAGCTCATGGCGAGACCTTTGATAGGACCTGCTCCAACTTCAACCAGTTCAGCGTCAGTCTTTCTCTCTTCATTCTTAGTTATACATTTTGTTACATTAAATAACATATTATTATAAGTTCTAGTCACCAAACATTGTGTATCGCATTTCAGTAGCCAAGAGAAAATAGTCCCCCTTTGTGTGGCTGTTGCTATGCAACAGACAAATAGCATTGGGAACTTCACGTCTGTAAGACTAGCACAAAAGCTACGTGTGTTTCAATGGAGTTTTGGTCTAAGCGCTAAAAGTCACCTACAAATAATATTCGAGACTTTCAGTAAAGACTTACAATACTCTGCAACATTCGCGTAGCACAGAAACAACTAACCGAGTCAATTTGGACATATAAAAAGTCGTGTAGATGGCTTAATTCACATGAAACATTCCCCACTACATTAGCCACAACACGCCGCCATCTTGGATAGATATTTCCTTTTGAGTGCGCACTGATATGGAACACTCAGGTAGATGAAAACAGGTCGTACAGTTTCTATACCGTTGAATATAGCACACCCCGGAACTAACTCTCAGAATGGTGGATTCCATCTACCCGTGTTATAATTCCATCTACCCGTGTTATAATGTACATTTCATTTTGTATACATGTATTGTATGTAATGAATATGGACACATATACATTACATCTCCGTTTTCCTTTTTTAGCCCCTAGATCGGTGTGCAAGCTCAACAGCAGTGAACAGCGAAGTACTGCAGAGCACAAAGCCTGATGCAGTTCAGTCAGGAGAGAAAGAGTGGATCCAGAGCAGCGATGGTTCGGGCTCCTCTTCCTCGTTTCTGTCTCAGGGCTCCGTGGAGAGTAATGCTGAGCAGGAACTAGGTGAGAGGAGCAAGGGCGTGACCTTCACCTCGCTGTCCCACATCAACGACCTTAGCACATACATGATCCAGAACGTCATCAACTACGCCAAGATCATCACTGACTTCAGGTCCTGCACAGATCCTTATCGTTAAAAGTTTTATTTGATTACATCAGAGTGCATCGTGACCTAGGAAATCTGTTTCACACACTGAGACATATGTTATATTTCTGTAATGATTGAAGGCAAAATAATACATTGAAAAGGAAAAAAAAATATTTTCTCACATTACATGGTTTGTGAATTCAAAGCATTTTTACTTGGGTCAAAAAACTAAATGATGACATTTTTGGCCAGATGAGTGAATCACACTTGGGAAGAGAGGGTTTGTGATTGGCATATTCTAGTGTTCCCTGTCGGAGAGGAATATGTCGCCACTCCCATATTCAAAATTCCACCCCTCTGCTCAGAACTATGTTCATCGCTGGAGTTAAGACAACCCGCCCAGGCGGAATCGGACATTTCTGCCAGCCATTAACGTCCTTAAAACAGGGGCCAAGGCAGGGACGTGCACATGAATTTTGAAGGGCAGTTGCTCTGCCCTGGGAAAAAGGGCCCCACATTATTTTTGTTTGTCACAACAGCTGCCACGCCCCGTCCCGATCGCAAATTTTGCCAATATAATTTTAAACTCTCACTAACCGTTGCTGCCACGCCCCCATCATCTGAATGCAAATATATATATTTTCTTTCGGAGGGGCAACTTCAGTCGAGGAGGGCAAAAGGGCAGTTGTATGGAATCAGATCAATGCCATAAATATTTTGTAAACTGTAATATAGATTTTGCATCTGTAATATAGATTTTGTATAGTGAAACCATACACTTTCAAAACCTATCTACAGATACGGATTTCAAATACGAAATGTATCTACACTTTCAAAAACTATCTTCACTTTCAAAATCTATTTACAGATACGGATTTCAAATACGAAATGTATCTACACTTTCAAAAACTATCTACACTTTCAAAATCTATTTGCAGATACGGATTTCAGTTACGCATTACGGATTTCTGTTACGAATTACAAAATCTTTTTGGCACTGTCTTTACTTCCTTTCTAAAGAGCCAATCAGCGCTTTTGGCAGATTTTCTAAATCGCCAATCAATACATTGTATCCTGTACTGACTAGCCAATCAGCGCTAGCTTGCTGGTAACTGGGGAAGTTGAGTGAAACGGTGTATGCAGGCAGCAGTCATGGATCAGAGACTGAGAAATGGCACAAGTAAGAAGTCCTATATTTGGAGTTGTTAATAAAGTTATTGTAAAACGCACAATCAAAGTCAGTGGTTTTCACTCCACACTTCGTTCCACCTGTTTCAAAGATCCTTGTCGTTGTATGGAAGATATTAAGATCTGTTTTGGTAGCTAACGAAAGCTAACGTTAGCATTTTTCGTGACAGATCTCCTATTCACAGCATTCATATGACCCATTATCACGATGAGAACATTTAGCAGACAGACTGCTATTGTCTTGTTCTCCAGACACATGCTAAGTGATGATGGGGGTATACCGTTAAGTGCATCGCCAGAGCCTAAGATTAACTTAATAGTACAGGTGTTCATCAGCCCTTTGGGCCAGACATAAGGCATGCTTGTGTAACTTCCCCCACGGCGTTCGTACACCGAATTTTATTCAAACCATGCGGGGGAGACCCCAGATCTCTCCCTAGGCCGAGCGGTGGCAGATTTAGCTTATAATTATTGAATAATGAGCGGGCCAGCAGTTGCCAGCAAGCTAGCGCTGATTGGCTAGTCAGTAAAGGATACAATGTGTTGATTGGCGCTTAAGAAAATCTGCCAAAAGCGCTGATTGGCTCTTTAGAAAGGCTGTAAAAACAGTGCCAAAAAGATTTTGTAATTCGTAACAGAAATCCGTAATGCGTAACTGAAATCCGTATCTGCAGATAGATTTTGAAAGTGTAGATACATTTCGTATTTGAAATCTGTATCTGTAAATAGATTTTGAAAGTGTAGATACATTTCGTATTTGAAATCTATATCTGTAGATAGGTTTTGAAAGTGTAGATGGTTTCACAGATACTAAATCTATATTACAGATACAAAATCTATATTACAGATTACAAAATATTTATGGCATTGATCTGATTCCATACAGTTGCCGGAGCAACCTTAGTCCACTCCTGTGCACGTCCCTGGGCCAAGGTGTTCTTTTGTGTGAACAACGAAGAGCATGTTGATAAGAAGACTAGCTAGAGGCCAAACTAATTTTGACTTTGAACTGACTGTTCTCAGATTAACCACTGAGATACTTCTTGAACTGAGTCTCTGCTTCGACCATGAGCTGTAAACTCACCATGTCTGTGTCCGCTCCTAACCACAGGGCTCTTGCAATGGATGATCAGATCTCGCTGCTCAAGGGAGCCACGTTTGAAATGATGCAGATCCGCTTCAATATGCTCTTCAATGACAAGACAGGCATCTGGGAGTGTGGCCCCCTCCACTACTGCATGGACGACGCCTCTCGGGGTGAGGCCTTTCTTTTGTCTTGTCTTATTTGCTTTGAGTTTTTTTACAACCGTCTAGCAGGTTTTCAGGCAAAAGAAGATCTGTTTTTAAAGTCACAGAGACATTTTGTTGAAGGTTAGGTTTAAGAACAATATTTACACTGACGTCATAACGTCATATCGCAGAAAATTGTATCCAGTAAAGTTTGTACAGTGCTATACAGATATACAATTGGAGCAGTACGTGCTCTCTGGGTATCAAACCATCAAACCCAGGACCTTGGTGGTGTTGTTGTTGCTACCAGTTAAGATACCAGAACACTGTTCCATTTTCAAAAGATGCAGCCAGCATTTTTTTCTTCCCTAGGAAACATGATCTATTATTTGAGCCTACTTTACACTTTTATACGCTCTTATAATGCACCATGTAACTAGTTTGTAGAATGGCTGTTGCATTCAGTGGCAAACAAATACGTTCAGACTGCCATAACAGACAGCACTTGAAAGAGAAGGATGAGAATGACTTGAATGAAAATACCATGCAAGTCAAAGGCTGTATACATATTAAAGTCCATGTGCATAACAGAGGGAACCAAGGGTATTTACAGTTTTTATTTTGTATTTTTTCAGTCGCTTTGGTGCATTTCTCAGATCTCAATGTTTTGAAGGAATTGCAAATGCTTTGGTACATTTATGCAAATGTATTTGTCTAATTGTCAGCAGTTACCTGATCAATTGCATATGTCATGTTGACCAAAATGTATTATTATGCAGCCTCTCTGTTGAATTGTCATATCCCCCAAAACATCTAGGCAATTTTTCATTGTGGAAGTCATGACAAGCTAAATGGTTAAACCATTTGTCACTGTTTGTCAAGCATATATTTCATCAGTTTCAGTGGCACTGTATTTATTTGAACATTTACTAATGTAAAGAACCTTGATGACTAATTTTAAATGATAAGGCTTGATTCAACACGTCCAAATGCAGAACATGTGTCTTAAATATAATGGGTCAGTGAGGCAGACTGCTATTGCAGGGAATACATTGTGTGGTGTTTGTGTTTGTACAAGTTGTTTCGAGAAATGCACCTTCTGTTAAGGATGATTCTTGAAATACCAAAACCCAATCACGATTAAAATTGTGTTTTCCTTCTTAAGACTAAATCTTATAAATTATCGAGTAAAACTTTAGTTTTGTTGATTGTTCCATCATTTTGGCTCCATCACAGAGACTCTCCACCCAATAATCCCTCAGCTCTCTCCATCTTTAACTACCGCAGTGGTTCTCAAACTTTTTCTGCCATTCCCCACTTTGAACAAGGGGTGCTTTTCAAGCCCCGCCTGTCCCTCATCGCTCCCATAAAATGGTAGGCCAAGCTTAAAATAGTCAATTATTGAAAAAACCTCAAGTAATAACAAATAAAATTTTATTTAGGTCAGCAAATGTATATTGCTTGAAGTGATTTCATGTTTCATGTTGTAGTGTGTTGTTTCTATGGACACGAACACATGGACGGATTATGAAAACATTGGTCAGGACGTGTTACAAAATACACCGCTTCCAACCACAAATAAGAGATACATTTAAGCCACCAATACAAAGTCTAAAAACAATTGACGTTACATTTTAACATGTGACCGTTTGCAAACCATTCATTCATAGCTCCGTTGGTGGCAAACATTAGCACTTATAAGCCAGCTGTGTTGTAATCTGTTGTTGCGCTGATTCTTGTCGAATGCATCTTATAGTAACTTGCTGTGTTTAGTTAAGATACCTTCTAAGTATTTTCCATTTCTTGTGTATAATTGATTCACTCATAAGTTTTCACCTGACATCAATAAAGGAGCAAGGTGAGTTAACAGTAGCCTTCACAGCCCTAACTAAACTAACCTAAATAAAAAAAATAAAAAAAATAAATAATAATAATAATTTAAAGTTGCGTTAATTGCGTTAAAATATTTTCTTGCGTTAATCGCGGCCGCATTTATCGCATAGATTAACGTGTTAACGTTGACATCCCTAATATAAATATACATACAAACATCCCATCATCTCCTCCATCTGACTGGTCGCCAAATAACCACTGACCTAAATAACCACAGCGATCACATTCCCATTCTCCGCTGAAGAGGTAAAGCACACTAAAAAGTACACGCTTAAGAGTACTCGTCTGACTGCACTGATGGTATAATCAGCTGTACTTCTCTGTTCCACAGACAGGAACGATTAGGTGGGGGTTAACAAGCACAGGTGCTGTTGTGTTATGTCATGTCCTGCTGCTGTGTGACTAGCAGAGACAGTGAGTAATGTGTGTGTGTGTGTGTGTGTGTGTGTGTGAGAGAGCGAAAGAGAGAGAGAGAGAGAGAAAGAGAGAGAGAGAGAGAGAGAGAGAGAGAGAGAGAGAGTAAATGAGACCTCTCTGAGTCATCAGGCCACTGGTGTGCTTGTTTGTCAGGTCATTTTACCCTCACATCTGTGCACTCATGTGTGGGAGAGTGCATACAGTGGCATACGTGTGGGGTTGTCACCTCGAGTGTGCTGTGCTGTCTTGAAGTTTCCTCGTTAAAGTGCTCAGATCAACCTGTCTATTAGCTACTTTCCACTTCATGTAGCTGGGCTATTGTTGCTACTCCTTGTTAGCTTCTTTTTCCTTCTGTCTTTGTCTCCTCTTGCTTTATGTCTCTTTACATCTCTTGTCTTACCCCTGTTTCTGTCCACGACCTATGTCTAGAGATAATGATGGACAAAGAGAGAGAGAGAAAGAGGGGGTCGTTGATTCAACAGTATGGATTCACGCTCCCTGCCCCCATTCTCTCTTGTTTTTTGATGGGAGCAGATGATTGTAGACCGTTGTCATGGGTGACCACTGGTAGGAGACTCTCGGTGCTGGCCTTCAGCTGCCAACCCTTCAGCGCCTTAAAATCTCATCTGGGCTCTCTGACATGCCTTATTCAGAACATGAGAGCTCTCCATGGCAACATGTGTAAACTCAAGGGACTTGCAGGATGTGCTGGTGAACATAAACACCCTCGTGCAAAACAGTACAGCCAAATAAAACTGTAGGCCTACTGTCTATACTTTTGTGTGGCTACCCTGGCATTTTTGAATGTATAGTTACTGTGTATTAAGTTCATTCAATTGTATAGTCGTACAGGGATGATACGTGAGATACGGCCTGTGACAGCATACTCACAGTATATTGATATGAGGATACATGTCATGGCTTATAAATGATATACCGGTACATCACAATCAGCGGGTGGAATCCAAACAGAATGGAAAGTTTCAGGAATCACACTGTACCAAAACATCATTAACTTAAGGAGGTATGTTTAATTTGTGTGGCCTCAGCTGTGCCTCTCCTTTCTCCCGTACTCACTTTCTCTCTCCCCGTTCCCTACTTCGCTTTCTCTCTGTCTCTCTTCTAACACCTCCCCTACCCCCCCTCTCTCCCCCAACCTCCCTTACCTTTCTCTGTCCCACTCCACCTCTCTCCCTCCACCTCCCCTACCTCTCCTCTCTCTCCCTCCACCTTTTCTCCCTCTCACTCCATCCACCTACCCTTACCCCCCCCCCCTTTCTCCCTCCACCTCCCCTACCTCTCGCTCTTTTTCTCTCTTTCCCACTCCACCTCCCCTACCTCTCCCCCCCCTCTCTCCACCTCCCCTACCTCTCCTATCTCTCTCCACCTCCTCTCTCTCTCACCCTCCACCTCCTCTCTCTCTCTCTCTCTCTCTCTCTCTCTGCTCTCTGCTCTCACTCTGTGTAGCGGGTTTTAAGCCCCACCTGCTGGACCCCCTGATGAAGTTCCACTACACGCTGAGGGGCCTCAAGCTGCACGATGTGGAGTATGCGCTCATGCAGGCCATCACCCTCTTCTCCCCAGGTACCTCCAACCCCCCAGCAGCACACTCCTAACACCATCTACATGGATGAGCATGGCAGTGGATTACACATTGATGAGAGGTCAATGACATGTTGGGAGTACAACAACATGGTGTCATTATGTGTGCTCACTATGTGCAGTCAGTGGAGTGCTCTTTGTAAGAAGTCAAGAACAGGTTGTTGATACAGTGACCGGGTGCCATTTTGTGTGTTCACTATGTGAAATGCATCTCTACACATCTTGCCTTGCCTGATAGGGACACACCTGACAAGGCACACCACGGACTACTCATGTAGCGACACTGTTCTAGTTTAACGGTACCTGTTTTTTTAAATGTGCTCTGATGTTCTAGTTTAACAGAACCTTTTTTAAATGTGCTCTGATGGACAGATCGCCCAGGTGTCACAAATCATGATGTGATCAGCCACCACCAGGAGACGCTGGCCATCGCCCTGCTGACATACATCGAGTCCAAGAGGGTGGAGGGAGAAAAACAGTAGGTTTCTGAAGTTCATATATTTTGACAATTAAATAACTATTGCAATTTAGTTCTCACATTGTAATACTGGTGGCTATAGACAATTGAATAACTCTACAGTAATTTGTTTTCACATTTAAATACTGGTGGCTATTGAAAATGTAATAACGGTACCACAATTGAGTTTTTATTTAAATGCTGGTGGCTGTAAGTCAGTTAACTAGTTTTCATGACTTATTATTCCATGCTGTTCCATATATGCTGTCCATGCTGTTTGGGAATATTACAAAAACGTTTCAAATTTTCAGAAAATACTTTTAGAAAAGTATTTTAGAAATGAGAATGAAATGAAACTAGAATGGAGTTATTCAAGTTTGATCGTTGGCCAACTCTCCTTGCGTTCTTCACTGTTTTCCACCAGTCTGCTGTTCCCAAAAATCATGGCGTGCCTGACGGAGATGAGGACGATGAATGAGGAGTACACCAAGCAGGTGATGCAGATCCAGGACATCCAGCCGGAGTTGTCGCCGCTCATCCTGGAGGTCGTTAGCCAAGACAGATAACCATGGCAACAGCTAGCCACTTGAAAAGCTAGCTTCGATAAACTAGGTCTGTTAAGAAGTTTCAGGGATACTGGATCACGTAGGAGGGGGGGGCCTTCTCTCTCTCTCTTTCTTACAAACACAGACACAAACACACACACACACACACACACGCCTACAATACTGGGAAAGACGCTTTATTTTGGGAATGGCTTGGCTGGCCCATTCATCTTGCAGTGTGTTTACACTGCACCAAACAGATTTACCTCAATGATTCTGTTAGCGTCTCCTAGTTCAGAGCAGAAATGAGGCGCCTGCTTACGAGTCTGGAGTCCTCTGCAAACATTACTTTGCTGACATGCTGTGGACACAGACACACGCACACAAACAACGCTGCTAAGAGATTTAAAGGGACCAAATAAAATGCCACTGGAAGGTGGAAACTTTTTGGATCAAAACATATTTTTGGATGTGGAGGATTCAGACACTGGGAACAAGCTAAAACCACTTAAGCCATCTTAAGTACTCATGACTTTCTGTGATATATGGATGTATTGATGGCTGCTAGAGGACAACCCAGCAAGAAGAGACAAAGATGGGACTAAGCTGAAAAAAAAACCTAATGTTAAACTTGTGTTGACAAAAAAACTAAAACCTATGTTAAACTTCTTGTTTTGTAACTTCACACAGTATAAGTGCACAAGTACGGCCTCCACGAAATCCTGTGAATGTATGGTTACTGTCTACATTTGATCAAATGGTGTGTAAAAAAAAAAAGAAAACGACCATTTACACCATGGTTTTGCCTTTCAAAACGTTTGTAAAATTCCTTCCTGCCAACCTTCATCCAGTTAGTCATGGATCTGTCCTGTCATTGGGTGGGGTTTTGCAGCTGACTTTAAACCCTTAAATAGCTGTGTGATGTATCTTTTATGTGCATTTATTGCAGAACAACTCAGTTGCTTTGAGACAGATTTTTTGATTTAGAGTAATATTTAAGAGTTTAAGCACTATTTCAAAGTGTCATGCCTCTCTCAGGTGATTAACCTTTGTAGGTGTTTTATAGTACACTACAGCCGTGGAAAAAATTAAGAGACCACTTAAAAATGATCAGTTTCTCTGGTTTTACTATTTATTGGTATGAGTTGACATTTTAGTTTTATTCTATAAATTACTGACAACATTTCTACCAAATTTCAAATAAAAATATTGTCATTTAGAGCATTTATTTGCAGAAAACAAGTTCATATAGATTCTTAAACTACACAATACTAATGCTTTAACTTAGGAAGAGATCAGAAATCAATATCTGGTAAAACCGCATCTTTTTTGTTATTTTGACCAATTGTCATTTTTCTGCAAAAAATGCTCTAAATGACAGTATTTTTATTTGAAATTCAGTAGAAATGTTGTCAGTGGCTTATAGAATGAAACAAAAGGGTTAATTTTACTCAAACACATACCAATAAATAGTAAAAAAAGAAAATAGATACTTTTTTCAAAGTGGTCTCTTAATTTTTTCCGCGGCTGTATATAAGACTGGAACTTCAGTAAAGCACAATCACCAAATTAGATCAGAGAGAGCGTCTAGATGGAACATCACATTGATGCGGCCCATAGCTAGAGAGCCATCATTATCGTCATCGTCATGCAGGTGTAATTGTCTAGTTTATCTCAACTCGTCAGTGGCAGTCTTGAATTGCTGAACACAACTCATTGGGCCAATTAAGTCAAATTGCTTCTATAACTTGTGGATGGTCCAGGGGTTGATGTACGATTTTTCAGTGAAAGGTGGTGCCTAGGAGAATCGAGAACCAGTAATCGAGTGCCTGCAACCATTAGGCTTGTGAGTGACCGAGTATGTTAATGTTAGTGCTAATGTGCTGTGAATGTTGTGAGTGGCATTGGTTGAATTGTCATCACTGGATTTGTGGGAGTGCTGTGGTTGTTCTTGATGATAATGTTGACGACTCTAAGAGTAAGTGAGCCCCCCTTGTGTACAGTTAGTGTTAGTGTGCCCTCTGCTGGTAGAACTGATGTAGTGTGCCTTGGAAATATCAGGGGGTGGACTTGAATGTTTTTCGCAAGTGTGTATATATGTATGTATATATTACACCACATTAAGCCTATGGAGATACTGCCTATTTAAGATAGTGATACACAGTCTAGTGTGCAAACTTTGACAAAATCAAAATGAACATTTTGAAAAAATGTCAGCCAAGACACCTAATTGATCCCTTCGAAATAGGGGTTCTCCATTACAAGAACCAACTATATCATGCTGTCAACTGACCCAACGAATTATGGCTTCGAACAAGATGTTGCACTGAATGTTAATAATTCCAATTTAGAAATTGCACACAATGATATCCAATCCCAACTCAAGAGTAGCCCATCATACAGACTCGGAATCACTGTACTACTACAAACCGAAGGAAAGATGTTTTCATTCAAAGATAAATGTGACAAATCATTTTTCAAGCAAGCACTTAAGACTTCATGAAAGGTCTGCTACTACACCTACCAGTCCCATGGGGATGCACACAACAGGACCACGTGCTCTCATGGCCATGTACAATCTATTTTGTGACTACAATGTGTGTTTCATGGGGACAGATTTATTTTTCATAGGCTGGATTAATCTCCAGATAAACTGTACAAGTGATTGAGCTAATGCTTGTTACACACTTTATTTGATATGGCGTCAGGTGTGGAAATGCATCTGTGGCACTTGAGCTGGACGTTTCAGGTGTGTGTATCTGTCCTCCCTCAGAATGTACGCTTACTGCTGTCTTGTCCTCAGGAATAAACATGTATGTATGTATGTATGTACGTACATCAATAAACGGTAAGAATGTTAAAGTGTGCTTGTCCTTTCCTGAGGTGTAGAGAATAGAAAATAGACTTGCTGAGGCACACACAATATTTGAAGATCTGAAATGAAAAAATAAATAAATCTTTGGCTAAACGTAAAGAGTAAAGTGAGATGAGTGGATGGGTCTTAAACGTAAAGAGTGAAGTGAGACGTAGGGATGGGTTTTGGCTAAACAGCTAAACATAAAGAGTGAAGTGAGACGTAGGGATGGGTCTTGGCTAAATGTAAAGAGTAAAGTGAGACGTAGGGATGAGTCTTGGCTAAACGGTTAAACGTAAAGAGTAAAGTGAGATTTAGGCATGGGTCTTGGCTAAACGTAAAGAGTGAAGTGAGACGTAGGGATGGGTCTTGGCGGGGAAAGCCTGTACGCTTAGACTAGCATCTACTTCTAAAACACTTCCAGTCGAGTTTCTGCTTTTTAATTGTTGTCTCTAGACCGTGAACTCTAGACCCGTGAGACTTGATGGTCATAGACATAAAAATGAATACACTGCTGTTGTATGATGGCTTATTGACATATTAAGGCATATCACCCTGCACTGAAGAAATGCTAAGGTGATTTAACGGTGTTGGCCATCACAGTTCCAGTTTCCTGTGGTTTCACTGGAGTTCATAAAGAAAACATACACATACAAGCAAATAAAAGGTGTACGCAAAGAAAACATACAAGCGAATTAAAAGTGTACGTAAAGAAATTCAGGAGAGGAAGTTTCATTTCCAAGCTATCCTACTCTTTTATTTAATGCAAATTACAGTACCAGGTAACTATTTCTCTGAATCGGAGTCACACCAAGGACCAAAACGGACATATTTACAAGGAAAAGGAGACACTTAGCATACCTTCACAGAAAAAAAAGTATATATTTCAAATAAAATAAAAATTTCAGTCACAAACGAGAGGCATTCAAGTAGTAGTTAATGTTATACAGGTTATTATTTCAGCTGTATTTTTTGTCTTTTATCATCTTTTAAAACCCAAGACAGTTGTGTTCTGTTTAAATCCACAAGTGGTGTGTGATGCGTCTGTATACAACCAACAGTCCTTGTAGTTTTGTATATATTTGTCTTCTTTTTTTCTAGTTACCAGACATTTTTGGTAAATATTATTTTAAACATTTGTGTCTTTACATGTTTTAATTCTTTTTTTTTCTTTTTTCTTAACTACTTTTATTTTACTCTTGAGTCACAAGAAAGTGGTCACACCATTTTGTGGATAGCAACACATACATGAATGCAAATCTTACAAGCAAGCTTTACATCAGAGGTGGGGCAGAGGAGAAGGAGTGGGTCTGAGGGGGGAGGGGGGGGGGGGGGGGGGGGGGCTACAGGACCACTCCAATGTGTGCTATTGACTGTATGTCGTACATCCTGGACAGGAGAGACCAAACAAACAGAAAACAAATCATTATTGCCTCCAAGGGGTGTGTGGCTTAGGTCTGGGGATGAATTATGACATCACTGTCTGGCTTTGGTAGTGAGACACTCAACAATGTTAACACTTTTTCTTTTAAGCTTTTATGACAGAAAGAGACCCGGGAATAGTACAAAAACATGTATGTGTGTGTATGTGTGTTTGTGGGTGTGTTTAAGGTTCGGTGAGGGGCGATTCTGTGTTTGCTCGACCCCTCTGTTTTCCACCTGCCGAATCAAGCACCAGACTCCGATACTGTACCACAGGGTGACATACATTCAGGAAGTGGGGAGTGGTGGGGTAAACCAATCATGGCAGCGCATAGAAACGCTATTGAGAAGAAAAAAAAGAAAAAAACATGAACCTAGGTGAAGGCAGAGGAGGGTGTCAACAAGTCTGTCCAATCAAAAGCACCCAAGAGAGGGTCGCAGAGGAAGAGGCTACTGTGTTAGGGCATGTGGGGTGTGTGTGTGTGAGTGTGAGAGAGCTGAAGATAACTCTTTTATGTGTATATGTGTATGTGTATGTGTGTGTGTGTGTGTGTGTGTGTGTCAGAGAGAGGGAGTGGGCTGTCGGGACATGAGGTTCAAAGGGGAGCGTGGTAAGGGAGAGTGAGGAAGCAAAGGCACTCCAAACTATAGATACACTATACAGGACTGGTTAAGGGTACAATATAGCTGGCACCTACTGTACATATAAGATTGAACTCTATGGCTGGAGAAAGCTTCTCATCTACAGTATCCAACAATCAGTTCATATTTGCCCTGAATATTTTCTTAATCTTTCTCACTTATGTTTTGTGTTTTTTTTGTGTGTTTTTTTATATATAATAATTTTTGTTTGCTTTTATTCTTTTAAAATCCCTCACCCTTTTGTTTTTGCTCTTTAAACAGTTCTTAGGTCAGCCTATTTACATTTACGGTGAACATACCCCACAAACAAGTAAAAGAAACAAATTCAACATAAAAACAAAAATAAAACCAACAAAAGAGCAGAAAAGCCAGAATTTGGTGAGGAGCAAAAGGAAACCTACTGTATATTCATATATATGTAAATATATAAATATATACACAATGTCAATTCCTCATGATGCCATTAGTCCTTGTAGTGTGTGTGTGTTCGTGTTTTATATAACGAGTTTCCTCCGATGTTAAGACATCATGAGAGATTGTTCTGGAAGAGTGCAGGCCGAAGGCATGGCTCTTCAGAGGAGAGAAAAAACGATAGCATGAAAAAAAATAAAAAAAACAAGAGCTAAGAAGTGAGGAAAAAGAAGCAACGGACAGGTAGTGGTTAAGATAACACGGCTGTCTATGGACACACAATGGGAGCTTTACCTCTCCGCCCGGCCCCGCCTCAGAGGCAGACAGATCTCCACCGGCCTGTGTGCGACTGGAGGAACGACACAGGACCCACGTTGGACTTCCAACACACACAAGCGCAACGCAGTATGGCTACATCTGTTCCCATTCTGCTTTCCAAAGACAACCCGTAAGGCAGGGGCCGCCACCTGCCCTTTATCCACCACGTGCATCTGTCTGGCCCCCAGGCCCCCCCACTTCTAAAAACTGCACCGCCTTCATAATAAGTCCTGATACAGCCCAGGAGCCCACAGCAGGACAGGGAAACAGCCTCACATGCAAAAAATAAATAAACCAAGCGCAGGGGGAGAGGAGGGAGGGAGGGGAGACTGAAGCATGTTGTTTCGTCGACGTCCGAGGAAAAAATAACTCAAACAGCCATGGATTGAAAACACTCAGGACCGCCGTGGAAGCGTTTGGCGTGGAACGTGTGTTTCCCCACACACAGCAACTACGTTTCGTTGAGTTGGTAGAGATTTGGACATTTACCATTTTCTTGAAAAAAGGCAGCAGCAAATATTGCAACTGCAGATTTAACATCTGTGACCTCAATGGACTCCAACCCCCCCCAAAAATCGATATATATATATATACCTATATATAATTTTACATAATGCTAAGTAATATTTAAAGTGTGTATGCATGTATAATGCACAAACACAGACAAACCGAGACATGTCACACAAATCTCAAATGTCAATCAAAAGGTCTGACCATGTCCCCACCCCTTCCAGAAGCAATTAACCCCACCTCTCGCCAGATCAAATAAAATTATATTAAAACAAACAAACCAAAATGAAATCAAACAAATGGGGGGGGGGGGGGGGGGGCATTAGCCGCTTGCTTGTGCGTTGTTCAAAACGCTCAGTTTAAAACTTCAACCGCGTGGAGAACCCTTCTGAGTACGTTGCTTGTGCATGCGAAAAACAACGTGGGTTAATTCCTCTTTTTTTTTTTCAAACCTATTTTTAAAACTTTTTTTTTTCAAAGTGTATACATATACGACCGCTGAATATAGAACTAATAAAACTGGGTCAATAGAGGTTGTTTATAGTTTTTTTTTTGCTTGTTTATCTGTTTAAAAGAATAAAACCGAGGTCTACATATCTGGATGCTCCCGACCAAACTCAAGCCATGCACCATACAGAGGATCCAGAGTCAGTGGCCTGGAGCCTGGAGCCTGGGGGGGGGGATAGGTCAAAGAGCAAGGGTCAAGTCATAATAAGTCTGGGGCGAGGGAAGGTGGTGGTGAAGGTTAGTGAGCAGTGATTGAGAGAGAAAGAGAGAGATGGAGACAAGAGAGTGTGTGAGACAGAGGGAGAGAGAGAGGGAGGGTGGGAGAGAGAGAGAGGGGGAGGGAAGTGGATGGATTTCAGCAACAGGATTGCTTCCAATGAGGAGATTGTCCTCTGAGAACTACCAGAAGCTCTCTGGCTGTGTGTGTGTGTGTGTGTGCGTGCCGTGCCTGTATATCTGATAATGTGTGTGTGTATGTGTATGTGTCAGTGCGTGTGTGAGTGTGTATTGGTGGTGGTATGGTGTGTGTTACTCCCCAGTATGGTGTGTGTGTGATACTCCCCATCACTCCTCCTATCTCTTTATCTGCTCTTGATCTCTCCCTCTGTCCTCACACACATGAAGACTACATTCCATACACACGTCTTCTCAGAAACATACAAAAGTTTTTTTAGAAAATAAAAACATCACAATAAGGGGGAGATTCAACTATGTTGGTACATGTTCATCATCTTTTCAGTATAAGGGTGTTTGGTATGTGTGTGTGTGTGTCTCCCTGTGTGTGTGTGTGTGTGTGTGTGTGTGTGTGTTTGAGGGTGTCTGTGTTTTGGGATTTTGGGGATTCTACCCGCCCCCCCCCCCCCCCCCCCCTCTCTGGCTGGCATCTGGCCAGTGAGCATTGGGGTGGGTGTGGCTTCGGTCAGAAGGATGGGGCTGATTGGTATGGGCCCTCAGGTGGAGGCGTTGGAGGCGGAGGCAGAGGCAGTAGTGGTGGTCTGGCCACGGTCTCCACTGTTGGCATCTGCAGGCCAAAGGCAAAGGGAACAGCTTTAGAAAAGGTCAAAGGTCAAAGGTCAGGTGTTTAGCCAACGCTTTTAGCCAAGGCAACTACAGACAACCTGCAGTGATCAGGAGTATAACCCGAGCCACCACGCCTTCATTTAATCACATGAAACATCACATGACATATCACATCACATGACGCCTCACATGCATACTGTACCCTAGAGAATATTTTGATCTGTCATATAACTACAGCATCCTTTACGGCTCCCCAACCACTGTCCTCAATAAACTCCAATATGTTCAGAACTCTGCCGCTCGTCTGCTCACCTCCACCCGCCGTTATGAACACATCACCCCGGTCCTCCGAAACCTTCACTGGCTCCCGGTCAAACACAGGATCAAATTCAAAATACTGCTCACCACCTTCAAAGCCCTAAATAACCTAACCACTCTCAAGACCATCAGGACTAAGCGCCGGACCTGGGGTGACAGGGCCTTCTCAGCTGCTGCTCCCTCCCTCTGGAACGACCTCCCCATCCACATCAGTCAGGCTCCCAACATCACCTTTTCAACCTCGCCTTCACCTGATAATCCCCTGCTCCCTCCCCTCCACTATTTAGACTGTTCAGTTTTCTTTTTTTTCTAACTTGTTTTGTCTGTTTGTTTTTTGTTTGATCTTTCTTATTTTCAGTTGTCTTGTTTGCTTGCCATATGTAAAGCGTCTTTGAGTATTAGAAAAGCGTTATAGAAATATAAATTATTATTATTATTATTATTACAAATAATACAGATTTCATACATGCATCTGTATGTGTTTAAAATGCCCTTCCTCCGGTCACTTTATTTCATCTTTAGCTTCTCATAACATTACATTTTATGGATTGCATAAACTGTTTATCAATTGTAATCTAATACGGTTTGAGACTTTGGCAACACTGATTGTATTTGCGTGTCAATAAAGCTATCAAAGTCGAACTGAATAACATTTTCTAGGGCTATCAAACGATTAAAACATCATAGCAAATTAAATACATGCTTTGTGATGGAAGCATTTACGAATCCATCAGATTTGCCATTTAGCGACAAAGTAAACAAGCTCTGCAGTGTGATGTTCACCACACATTAATGACAAACAGACACTTCACTTCTGTATTTAATAAAAAACTTTTTTTTTTTACACATTATTTGCCCCATATTGAATGCGATGTTTTGAGACCCCTAATATTAACCAAAAACGCCACTGTCAATTTCTACCAAATTACTTTTGATAGAGAAGAGGAAGAGGAGAAATACACGGAACAAGAGGAGGGAGAGGAAGACAGGCAGACCTGTGGTGGCTGAAGCGTTGGTGGGGCTGGAGGCTCCGGCCTGGTTACGGGCGTGGGCAGGGATCAAGATGGAGGCCAAGGAGGGGTTACTGGACAACTCTGTGAGAGATGGAGAGAGAGAGAGAGAGAGAGAGGGAGAGAAAGAGAGAGAAAGAGAGAGAGAGAGAGAAAGAGAGAGAAAGGAAATGAAATAGAAAGACAGAGAGAAATGAAAGTGCTGTTTAGTCATCCACAAGAGCACCCTGTGTATCCACATAAACATACGAATATATTCTTCAGTAAAAGTCAAATAGAGAAAGTACTGTTTCACTGTCTACAAACAGAACAGTCATCAGAGGTAAGGTACTCTGGAAACCTATCCTGAATGGTGAGAGAGTGAGAGAGAGAGAGAAACAGACAGAGAGTGAGAGAGAGAGGAAATAGGTACTGTGAACCAAGTCTTGTGTCTCACTCTGACTGGTAAAGATGAAGAGAAAGAGAGAGAGAGATAGAAAGAGACAGATGGAGAGGAAGATAAGAGAGGCTACTGTGAGACAGGTCTTATGTCTCACCCCGAGTGGTAAAGTTAGGAGAGAGAGAGAGAGAGAAAGAGATAGACAGAGTGGTGGCTTTGAGACAGGTCTTGTGTCTCACCCTGAGTGGTAAAGTTAGGAGAGAGAGAGAGAGAGAGAGAGAGAGAGAGAGAAAGAGACAGACAGAGTGGTGGCTTTGAGACAGGTCTTGTGTCTCACCCTGAGTGGTAAAGTTAGGAGAGAGAGAGAGAGAGAAAGAGACAGACAGAGAGGTGGCTTTGAGACAGGTCTTGTGTCTCACCCTGAGTGGTAAAGTTAGGAGAGAGAGAGAGAGAGAAAGAGATAGACAGAGTGGTGGCTTTGAGACAGGTCTTGTGTCTCACCCTGAGTGGTAAAGTTAGGAGAGAGAGAGAGAGAGAGAGAGAGAGAGAAAGAGATAGACAGAGTGGTGGCTTTGAGACAGGTCTTGTGTCTCACCCCGAGTGGTAAAGTTAGGAGAGAGAGAGAGACAAACAAACATGGCGACCTAAGGAGGAGAGGTTGTGCGAATACTGCACACAAGAAGTTGAAAACGAAGAACATTTCCTTATAAATTGTAAAAAATTTGAACCAATTAGATCAGTCTTCTTCCCAAAATTTGAAAATATAATCCCAAATTTTAATCAACTTGACAAAAATAAAAAAATTAAATATATATTGGGTGAACACCCAGATTTAATATATGTATCTGCGAAATACGTAAAAGCTTGTCATGACAGCCACGAGACATAATTTTCTGGTTATGTATTTACTTCCTTGTTTTGTTTTATTTATTCATTTACTTTTATCATTATTATTATTTTTCTTTTTTTTCTTTCCCTTAATGCTGATCTCTGTGTGTGTGTGTGTGTGTGTGTGTGTGTGTGTGTGTGTGTGTGTGTGTGTGTGTGTGTGTGTGTGTTGTTATCAGTATTATCACTAATGTTGCTGTTATCTGCTGTTAATATTGTTGTATTGAGTGCTTTGGCAACAATGTATCGCGCATTCATGCCAATAAAGCCATTTGAAATTGAAATTGAAATTGAAATTGAGAGAGAGAGAGAGAGAAAGAGACAGACAGAGAGGTGGCTTTGAGACAGGTCATATCTCTCTTACCCTGTGTGGTGAAGTTGAAGAGTGAGGGCTTCTCGTGGCCGTTGGGCAGCTTGATGTTGGGCTCGCGCAGCTCGTCGAAGAAGGAGTGTGCACAGGCCTCCAGCGGCGTCAGGCGGGCCGTGGGCGTGTACTCCAGCAGCCGTGAGCACAGCGCAATCGCCTCCGGTGGCGTGCGGGGCCGGAACACCTGACAGCCAATCACAAAAAAACGGGAGAGAGGTCAGACAGCCAGTCATTGACGAGCACATAAATGGTCGGCCAATAACAGCGACCATTAAGTGGATAACCTTTCCAAATAGAGCTAGTGATTCATCAGTTTATACAGCTGTACTCTATGTGGCATACCTGCTAAGGAAAGCCAACCACAGAGGAATAGACAGGCAAGTCAGCCAATCACTGGACAGCACCTTCATCAGATAGCCAATCGTAATAGATATGGTGATTCATAAGCTGGTGCCTCTACAACAGGTACTATGTCAGCTTGATCTCCTACTTCTTATTGATTTGATGTAGGAGATGTTTCTGAGTTCAATTCATAGAGAGCTTCGTTAACATTTATGATGTATATCGTTATGTATATAGAAGAAGTATATTAGAAGTATACAGTATATCTTGACCTATATCTCTTTCTCTAACTTAAGGTCGCCTATGCTCCTATCTGTCCTGTATAAGCAACACTATATACACACACACACATTTAAGACGGACCAGGCACATTTCACAACGATAAACACACATGGCAGACAGGGATGGGAGAAGAGAAGTAGAACAACAACACATCACCAGAGACTTGAAGAGCTGAAGCAGGTGCAGAGCAACTGAAAGAGTCTGTAGTTCAGAGAGCAACCACCAGAGGGCGCATGAACTCCCCAAGCGGTAAATTGAGTAAGATAATTTGGTTTACTGCATGGAATAAGGGCAGTCTAAAGAGCCAATGCAAGACCAGGAATACTGAAATAATCATTTGCGGTTTAAGATTTGGGATGGGCGTACACGGCGATCACTTCCATTCATTCTTATCTCAATGGCTATGGCTAATCTCTTTCTTACAGAGTACTGGTCCAAGTCTAGCTTTAAACTACTACAAACAAAAAGATGTCTGTCAGAATCCTTGAGTAGGCACTGCAAAGTGCAGCACAATGACGGCATGGAACAAAAGAGACACAGTGGCTGAAAGATGACTTCCAGATCAGACATATTGGGAAAGATGGCCTCAGTCCCAGTATAAAAGACTCTTAATGTCCAACTACACAGGCAACTTGCAAGAGAAGGAGAGGGGGAGAGAGAGAGGGGAGAGAGAGAGGGGTGTGGTGGAGGGAGAGAGAGAATCTGAGTCTTAAAAACAGTAGTGGTGGCTGCCATTAAGGTTTTACGTTTTAAGGTATTAGGTTAAGACAGGCTTATGATAGACATTCCCCTTTCACTGTGGGAAGAGAGGGAAGCTGAGGTAGATTGAAAGCCATTTTCAAAGCCAACCACCTGGCGAGGTCTGATTTCAGCAATTTTGTATCTGGCCTATCTTGTTGCATTTCTATGGCAAAGGGTTGTAGAAACCATGACGTGTGAAGACCTCACAGGCTTACAGGCCTGTGAGATGAGTTCTACATCACACAGGGCATAAGGACGATTAATCAGTCCCAGTCTGCACAGACAGGTGTGAGAGCATTGCTAACTGGTCCCTGGTAGGGTAAATATGTGGAGACCTCTTCATCAGACAGTAAAAATCAAGGCAAAGGAGGAAAAAACGTGGCTTAATTAGACCGACAGCACACAGTTTAAACTGGTGAGCGGTTGTGACCTGACAGCAGTGGAAAGGAGAGAGAGAGAGAGAGAGGGAGAGAGAGGGAAAGGGAGAGAGAGGGAAAGGGAGAGAGAGGGAAAGGGAGAGAGGGAGAGTAGGGGTAGGGACAGACTGGTGATTGGCTCTCACACACATATACACACACAGACACACACACACACACAGAGGGATGACGTGACCACGGAGGATGTGGAAGTAGTAAGTGGTTTCCTGTACCTGTTGACTCACCTTAGTCCAAGGGTGGGCCTTAATCTGGGGGAACTTGAACTCGGTGTAGTTGGGGTTCATCTCGCGGATCTGCTCACGGGTGGGGGTGCCCAGAACCTGAGGGGAGGACAGAGGAGAGAAGAGGTGGAGAAGATAAGAGGGGAGGGAGAGAAGAAGGGAGGGAGAGAGGAGGGAACAAGAGATTGGATAATACAGAGGGTAGAGCACATCAGTGGACTCATTTGTTAAAGAGACGAAGCTGTAAGTAAGTTATTTGTATAGTGCAGGGAAATGTCTCAATGTTGGTACTGCAGTCGCTCGCCTGCCTCTCAGTCTCTTTCACACACACACACACACACACACACACACACACACACACACACACACACACACACACAAGCACACGCACGCACGCACACACGCACGCACACGCACACACACACACACACACGCGCGCACGCACACACACGCCCGCACACAAGCACACACACACACATACGTACACACCCACACACTACACCAAACGTGCATTGGTACCTTTATGATCTCAACCAGCTGATCCACTCCACTGTCACCAGGGAATATTGGTTGCCCTAGCAACAGTTCAGCAAGCACGCAACCAGCTGACCATACGTCTATAGAGAGGAGAGAGGGAGGTGTGTGTGTGTGTGTGTGTGTGAGAAGGGGACAGAGTACACAAACAATTGTTAGAAAAAAAAGGATCCCCTTTGTG
>NC_137924.1:28092173-28104673 GCF_963457725.1 Sprattus sprattus
GCACCTCTCTTTTGCTGTGTGTGTGTGTGTGTGTGTGTGTGTGTGTGGGTGCGCGCGTGTGCGCGTGTGTGGGTGTGCGCGTGTGTGCGCGTGTGTGCATTTGTGTGTACGCGTGCGCATATGTGTTTTCTGTGCCACAAGAAACAAACAATGTATATACACACTGAACTAAAAAATTAAACTGAAATGTTTAAATCCCATAAAGGCTATTGATATTTGACAGGAGGATTCAAATGAAACTTGTAACGAGAGAACAAGAGCGAATGAGAAGGGACTGACGGACAGACAGAGCAGATAGAGAGAGAATGAAAGCGGGAGAGAAGGGACGGACGGACAGAGCAGAGAGAGGTAAAGGAGAAGGGTAAGACTTGCCTTGTCTCCACTGGAGTAGAAGAAGTAACGCAGGCGCACAATGTTGCAGTGGTCCAGCTTCCGCATGATCTGAAGTTCCCGGTTCTGAGAAAGAGACAGAGACAGATGCAAGAGAGAGAGCGAGAGAGAGAGAGAGAGAGAGAGAGAGAGATAGAGACAGAGTGAGATGAAAGAGAGAAAGGGGGAGAAAAATTATTAATGAAGCACAGAGCATCTTAGGTAACCAGTAACAAAGTTGTATCAGTCTTTTTAAGGTTTTGAGCGCACACACACACACCAGACTACAAAGTCACCCAATTTAAGACTTGTAATACAAACTGTATGACCCCCCCCCCCCCCACCCCTAACAGCTGTCCATGTGTGTGTGTGTAAATTTTCCACCAATTCCATGTATCAGGCCACTAGGGTCCAGCTCAGACAGACAGCACCAGGGTCCAGCTCAGACAGGCAGACAGCACCAGGGTCCAGCTCAGACAGACAGCACCAGGGTCCAGCTCAGACAGACAGCACCAGGGTCCAGCTCAGACAGAAAGCACCAGGGTCCAGCTCAGACAGACAGCACCAGGGTCCAGCTCAGACAGACAGCACCAGGGTCCAGCTCAGACAGACAGGAGGAGTCTGTACCAACCTTTGACTCCACTTTCTCCCTTCTGTCTAAAGACCCAGAATACATTTCAAAGCTCAAAGCTCAAAGTCTCAATCTCAATCTCAAAACTCAATCTCATTCTCAAAGCTCAGTCTCAGTCTCAATCTCAAGGCTTAATCTCAGTCTCAAGCTCATTCTCAAAGCTCAATCTCAGTCTAAATCTCAGTCTCAATCTCAAAGCTCAGTCTCAGTCTCAGTCTCCAGTGTTGGGACAGCACTGAAAAATGACCTCTAGTGAGTGTGTGAGCGCAAGTTTAATACCATAACCATCTATTTAGAGTACAAATAGCCTGGATCACGCCTCATCTCTGCAGAGGAGATGGTCATGGCTTTCAACAGAGCTCTATGTGCTGCTCTATAAATCACCACTGGGTTTATAAACAGAGTGGGATGTGGTGAGAGCTGCCTCGCTGGGATGGAGGTGTTCAGGGGGACGGGGATGCCTTAGAGCGGCTTTTAAAGACAGAGGGAGAGAGAGAGAGGGATAGAGAGAGAGAAAGGGAGAGAGAGAGAGAGAGAGAAAGGGACAGAATGGGAGAGAGAGAGAGAGACAGGAAGTTGGAGAGAGAGAGATGAATAGACGAGTGCAGTGGTATTCTCACAGAGGCCTGTGTGCCGTAATGGGCGTAATATCTAAAAATATGGGAGCTGTTTGGACAAGGTCAGGCCTTAACGTCCAGTAGCCGGGCTCTCAGATGCACATTCATGCAGCCAGCTGACAGCCCACACACGCTTCTATGTTAAACAGCCTACTCTCTTGCCACTCTCTCTCTCTCTCTATTTATTTATCTGTGTGCGTGTGTATGTGTGTGTGTGTGTGTGTGTGTGTGTGTGTGTATTCCTGCCCTCCTTTCATGCTACTTCACTCAATATCCAAATATCTCTTTGCTCCCTCAACCTCTCCCTTCTTCCCAATTTTTTTCCCTTTCGCAAACCCCCGGTTCATGCCCCCGCCTCCCCCCCTCTCGCTCTCTTCACCCCCCTGTTTTCAGTGACATCACTTTACTCTCCCTGGTGACATCATCCCTTGCTGTGGTTTCCTCTGTCTACCCAGGATGCACTACAGACAACGCCCTCTTTCTCTCTCTCTTTCCTTCTCTCTGTCCCTCCCTCTCTCTCTCCTTCCCGCTCTTTATTTTTCTCTCCTCGTCCACTGCCTACTCATCCTCTCCATGTGTCTTCTACTGTCTCCACTGTTTTATCACCATGATGTTCAGATCCAGTCCTGCCAAAACTGATATTCAGAGTGGTAATATAACAACAGTACTTCATGTAAGACAACAGTAACAGAGTGGTAATATAACAACAGTACTTCATGTAAGACAACAGTAACAGAGTGGTAATATAACAACAGTACTTCATGTACGACAACAGTAAAAGTCTTCCATTACCATCCCTCTACCTCCAACCCCACCTCTCCCTCTATCTTAAAGTGTCTCTACATCCCTCTTCATGACTTCATCCTTTTACCCTCTACCAATCTATCCCTTCTTCTCTCTCCCCCTCTGCCCTCTCTCTTCCCTCTCCCCCCTCTCCTCTCCCTTTTCTCTCCCTCTCTCTACTTCTCCCCTCTCTATCCATCTCTCCCTCCTGTGTTCCTCTGTCCCCATCTCTTTTTTCTCTCTCCCCTCCCCCACTGCCATGCCCGACACACTGGGTGGGGCTCTCTCCAGCACATACAGTCCTTACTGACCCATAACCTGGCTTACACACACACACACACACACACACACACACTGACAAGTGCACATATTCACCCACATACAGGCATAAGCATACTCACTCACACACACATATATATATGGGCGCGCACACACATATACACACGTGCACACAAGTGCGCACAAGCACAGGACAGGGCCATCTCAGTGCTCAGATATTCAAGTGTATGTGGGGCACAGTGGTCTGGGGCAGAGACTTGTTAATCCCTTGCACCTTGTCTGTCTGTCTGTCTATCTCTGTGTGTGTGCGTGTGGGCGTGTGTGTGTGTGTGTGTGTGTGTGTGTGTGTGTGTGTGTGTGTGTGCGTGTGCGAGTATGTGTGTTTGTGTGTGTGTGTGTGTGTGTGTGTGTGTTTGTGTGTGTGTGTGTGTGTGTGTATGCGTGTGGCGTGTGTGAGTGTGTGTGTGTGTGTTTGTGTGTGTGTGTGTGTGTGTGTGTGTGTGTGTGCGCATGAGAGAGACATGCCCAGACCTCATGCCCAGACCACCCCCCTCCACTCCCCCACTCCCCTGGCATCGATCTCAAGCAGCATTACATCACCCCACCATCCAGGCCCGTGCTGCTGACACCAGAGCACAGGCTGACTAATCAAATGCCCATCTCTGCTCTGCTCTGCTTTACTTGGCCTGATGGCTCAGCACTGGCCAGCGCTACACCGCCTCTCAGGTTTCAGATGGCCATCTCTTGCCTGCTCTCACATGAGCTGCTGGATGGGGGGAGGGAGGCTCACTAGCATGGCTGTGTGCCTACCTGCTTCTTGAAAACTTAAATATATTTTTCACATTTTAAAGTTCCTGAGGGAGGAGGTTTGAGGAAATGGGACTTTCAAATCACTATGGCGTTTTTGCTAGGGTTCTTCTGTTAGGGTCAGTTTAACGGAGAGGCATTTATGAGCTGGGCTTAGATAGTTTTTGAAAAAAAGGAGATGGAAACAGAGGAACACAGGATGGAGAGAGGGAGAGAAAGGGAGAGGGAGAAGGGGGAAGGGAGAGGAAGAAGGGAGAGGAGAGGGGGAGAGAGAGGAAAGGGGGAGAGGGAGGGAGGGAGAGGGAGAAGGGAGAGGAGAGAGGGAAGAGAGAGGGCAGAGGGGGAGAGAGAAGAAGGGATAGATTGGTAGAGGATAGAAGGATGAAGTCATGAGGAGGGAGGTAGAGACACTTTTAGATAGAGGGGTGTTTACGGCACGGCTGCTTACAATGGGCCCCTTCCTGGAAAGAATGCCTATTTAGAAAGGCTGGTTAGGCTGCCCTTGATGGAGTCTGTTCATGGGAACTATGTCTGCCAAAAGAGTTTCTTATGGAGTCCGTTAAAAGAAGCATTGAGGGAGTTTCCTTTCATTTATAACTTTCAGTTGGTTACTGTGAGGTAGTTTTGATGACGCCTGGTCATGTGAGAGAGATTAACAGACCTGCAGTGGTCATGAGCTGTCCTGTGCAGTGTTGTGCTCCAGGGCGAAAACCCAGTTAAAATGAAGGAAAAACTTTTACAGCACACCATCAACAAAATGTATCATCAACATATATCAGATTCCGAGCCAGATAGCTAGCTTTTATCAATGTCACCTATACTGTTGTTTTTGGCAGATAAGTCAGTAGGCTGTAAGCTAGTTACCTCACTACAGATTCCAAGCTAGCTAGCTTTTATCAATGTCAACTATGCTGTTGTTGATAAGTCAGTGGGCTGTAAGCTAGTTACCTCGCTACAGATTCTTAGCTAGCTAGCTTTTATCAATGTGAACTATGCTGTTGTTGATAAGACAGTAGGCTGTAAGCTAGTTAGCTTGTTGCTTTTAGTCAGCACCTCTCTCTTTAAGGGAACTGTGCCTGATGGAACCTTTCCTGAAGCTATTGTGACTCTTTCAAGTGCGGTAGTGTCTACTGGGATCACTCCTAGTATGGCTGCGTTTGATAGCACAGCTTTAAAGGGAACTGAATGAAGTAGGACAGTTTCACAAAGAACAGTTCCAGGTGGGACGGTTTCTAGTCGGCCTGGTTTAGGTAGGCGTCTCCTACTGATATGCCTTCTGACTTTTTCTGAAAAAAAAAAAAGGAACTGTTTGTAGTGACAGCAGCACGGCAAAGACGTAGAGAGTTTGTAGAGAGTTTCTAAAGGAGTAGTTTCTTTTGGAAGCGTTTCTGGCGGGGCGCTGTGTTTCAAACGGGACTGTTCTTATGGCAGAGCTGGCGGCTGCTCTAGTGGAACTATTTCTGAACAGACCCCCACTAATGGGGAACTCCTGTTTCCAGAAAAGAACACATTCCAGGAAACAGATCAAACAGATCACACACACACACAAACCCACACACACACACTCAAATACACACCCACCCACTCACACACACACACACACACAAGCATGCAATCTGTGAACCATGGCCAGCTGCGCTTTGTACAAAGCCAGCTCACATGCCAGCAGCACATGTGTGCGTTCTCTATGCGTGAGCGTTAAGAGTGTTTGTGTGTGTGTGAGAGTGAGGGAGTGAGAGAAAGAGACAGTGAGAGAGATAGAGGGAACATGTCAGTTCACAGTTCTAGGGTAAGGGTAATTTTCCCTCTTCTTCCTCTCACACACACACACACACAACACACACACACACACACACACACACACACACACACACACACACACACACACACGTCAGGGGGGAGGGGTATATGGAGATGGAAAGGAATAACAACAAAGTTTAAAGGTGTGTGTGTGTGTGTGTGTGTGTGTGTGTGTGTGTGTGTGTGTGTGTGTATGTATGTGTGTGTGTCTATCTGTGAGATGGGGTGTATTGGGTTCCAAGGGTCATGTGAGGAGATTTAGAACATGTGGTCACTTCTCTTTAAAGAATGGATATCTATATGTGTGTATGTGTGTATGTATATGCGTGTGTGTGAGTGTGTGTGTGTGTGTATGTGTGAGAGAGAGTGTGAGTTTGTGAGTTTGTGTGTCAGTGCCAAATCTAGAGACAAATCTATCGTTCATGAAATGCAATGCGCTTGGTGTGTGTATGTGTGCCACACAGTGTGTTGCCATGGGGACAGTCCAAAATTAAAAGGACAGTGAGTATAATGGGTTCATGTCCCAAGTGTGTGTGTATATGTGTGTGTGTGTGTGTGTGTGTGTTGATCTTTGTTAATATGTATGTGCGTTTCTGTATATGCTTGGATGAGCTCCAGGCGGGGGTGGGGGGGGCGTACTCAGTGACAGCCCAGACCAGGAGCACCGAACATGGGTCAAGGAGTTCAGCAGCGCCCCTCTCAACTCTGGAGCATCCCAGGACAAGTGAAAGAATAGGACAGGCATGCATTGGCACACTTACAAACATACACATTCTGTCTCACGCACAGACACACATGCACACTGCCACAAGCACACACACACAAGCACACACAAGCACACACAAACACACACACACACACACACACACACACATTAGGGTGCAGCCTCACAACTAAGCCTCAAACTGTCAACCGCTGACTATCAATCTCTGAATCTCTGATGCATCTCTGATGTTAGACTCACTGACCTCAATACACTGCCTTGGCCCATTTTATCCACACTCAGAACACACACCATACACACACACACACACCAAACAAAGAACTTGCTACAAGCTAGATCTGAGAACGCATATAGACACACACACACACACACACACACACACACACACATATCCCTTCATATGTTAATCCTGGGGCCCCTTTCCATCACACACAGATAGGCATGTAAAGACACACACACACACACACACACAGACACACATGAAAGCATTTCTTTGCTATGGTAGGAAAATGGATGTGTCACTCAAAAGCTAAGGCCTCCTGTTACCGGCCTGTGGTCGAACACCCAGATCTCATTCACACTCTCACACTCTTCTCCACACCCTGAAAACAGGATTACTACTTTCTATAGCCTACTCTCTTATCTCTCTCGCTCTCTCTCTCTCTTTCTCTCTCTCTCTCTCTTTCACTCCCTCCTCCTCTCATCTCTCTCGCTCCTCTCTCCATCTCCATCTCTCTCTCTCTGATGTTCACTGGTGTTAGCACATAAAGAGATTACACGGCTCACTTCAAAAGAGCTCACAAACAGACCCTCACCCTCCTCCACTGCGGCCACACAAAGCTAGATTCACTACTCACTCACCCAGTATCTCACTCTCACTCACTCACTCACTTTCACACTCTCTCACTCCATTCTTAAGGGAAAAGAGGGATGCACTTCCTCCCCAACTCCTCTCCCCCACCCTGTCTTTCCATGATGGATGGATGGATGGATGGGAGGGAGAGTTGGTGCTGCTTTCCACACGGTTCCTAACTTCACCCTCCTCTCTCTCACACACACACACACAAACACACACACACACACAAAAACACACACCATATCTGCCTCCTCACCTTAAACCTCTTGTCCTGGAGGACCTTTTTGATGGCCACCATCTCGCCAGAGTCGCACAGCTTTGCCTGGTAGACCACACCGAACGAGCCGTTGCCGATCACCTTGGTGTCGGTGTAGCTGACCTCCTGCGGCCGGTCGGGCCCCTGGCCTGGCGTAGCCACCACCGTGGTCACTTTACTGCCATCCTTATCTCCTTGGAGAAGAGATAGAGAGACGGGGGAGGGAGAGAGAGAAAGATGAAAATGATTACACACTTACTAATGCACTTGCAGGTGAAATAGACAGCCCAGCACAACCTGTGTACGCTGGGTTGGGAGGAGATTGACATGTGTTCAAGTAAGAGACGCTTCTATTGTAACAGTGATATAGACTTTTACTCCAGTGCAGGTATACTGTTTTATCTGAACGTGTACTTGAGGATCACACCCATGTCTCTGGTGCTGGTAGTGTCTCTAGCAGCTGAGCTCCACGAGCGCTACGACTGTCCTGCGCTAGGATTGAACGGGCAATGTCAGGTATCGAGGACCAGCATGTCAGCAAGGAAATACAAAAATTCCATTGGTGTTAGTGTCTTTGGCCACACTTTATTTGGATGGTCCCCCATAGACAAATCTACAGATGCTCAGATTATAAACACATCTGTTGAACCTCTGTCCACTACAAAATATGGTTAAGGTTAGGGATTGTGTTTGATTATGGTGATGTTCAGTGAAAAATGACTGAACATGAAAAAGACTGAACTTGAATTTCAACAAGCCATCTGTAAGGTCTCCAAAGGCGGACTTTCCAAATGTTAGCGTGTCTTTTGCTAGCAGGCCTCTGTTACCTTTGTGCCGACAGGTTTACGGCTATGCTCTGCTCTACACATACTAGTTTACACACCGCACTGCACTGATCTGCTCTGCTCTACACATACTAGTTTACACACCGCACTGCACTGATCTGCTCTGCTCTACACATACTAGTTTACACACCGCACTGCACTGCACTGATCTGCTCTGCGTTGTTCCTCCAGGTCTACCCTGACTAGTGGAATCAGAAGCACATTGTCACTCGCACACTAATATGTTTAAGTATCTTTTGAAAAACAGAAAATTGTATAATATGGTATGATACTTTCTGGGTGTTTGAATACTTTTGCAAGCCTTTCGTGTGTGTGTGTGTGTTTGTGTGTGTGTGCGTGCGTGCATTGACAGGGAGGCCTGCGTGTGTGTGTTTTGTGTGAATGTGTGTATTGTGTGAATGTGTTTGCACTCTATGAATGAGTATTATTTGAGTTGCTCAGTCCGAATTAACTCAGTTAAAGGTTAACTTACTCAACTAGCTCAATGACTGCTGCTGCTGCTGCTACTTCTCTACACACACACACACACACACACACACACACACACACACACACACACACACACACACACACACCTGCAATGATTAGCACACACACCAGTCCTTTACTTTTTCATTCTTTTCAGCTCTCTCTCTCTCTTTCTTTCTCTGTCTCTCTTTCCATGGAGTTTAGTCTGGCCCAATGAGGCCTAAAAAAAAAATAGTTTTGGTTCCGGTTTCCGACCGACCCTGTCAATTTATGTGCGACCCAAATTATTTTATGAGCTTGGGGGAAGAAAAAAAAAACACAAGGCAGACTATAATTTTTTTAGGCAGACTATTACGTTTTTGTACAGCACCTCTTCATTCTGTACAAGGATGAGCGCATTTTCTCGTGAAAACAACGACTTCAAAAAGATCACATATAAACCGTATTATGATTCGTCCCTTGCGCCGGTAACGCGCCAATAGGATTGGCCGTACTTTTTTTTTTTTTTTTAAATGCCGTTACCAATGTTGACCAGTGACTAGCGGTGAAGTTCGTGGCTGCTGAAGCACCGACTCTTTCAGTGTCAGATTTACAAATATATGAACCCAATAGAGTAGCTTAAATCACCATTCAATTGGCAGCTTGCACATTGACAACTGGTTGTTTTTCATATTTCATATCAGCATTCTTTACACACACATTGGTAAGGTATACAGTTGGCAGTTGCTAGCTTGTGATAAACTCTTGTTAATATCTGGATATGTGAACTCGTGAATATGAACTGTTTCATACGAAGTTACACAGGCACCCTGAGGGTTTAAGTTCCCACTACAATTGTATAGTTAAATCGAAGAGGCTATAACATCAGCTAGATAACAAGCTATCATTTCATGCAAATTGAACTCTTCCATTTAAATCGTTGAAGGTAACTCAAAGTGTCCTTAGCTAGTAAACTAGCATAGCAACTACTTAAACGTATCAACCAGGAAACAACTTCAGCTGGAAAGTTTAATCCCTCAAAATCAGCTCACCAATAAAAAGCAGTCTTGGGTTCAAAGTGATCACAACCACTTGTATGGTGTTAAATGGCTTCGCATAGATATTAAACAATCCTCAGATAAATAATGTGAAATCAACGGAGCAAGGGCTTACTCTAATAACGATGTAATGTTAGCGAATGAGGGGTGAGAAGCTCCCCCTTGCTAATATTTAGTCTCCGCTGTTCGTCCAAAGCATATTCTTGGGGTTCCAAATAGCAATTTGGCTTTGAATGTGAGAAGACGATCGAGCTATCTTCTGTCCCGTATTTTGAAACAAACATTTTAGCTTCAGCATTGGTCTCCCACCATTATTTATATCACTTTACATTTCGATTGAAAGTCCCGTTTTCAAGCTCCCGCACGCCCCCTTCATTGAGGCAGAGATACTGCTTTTTCACTGCGGTTTTAAGATCAGCAAGTCTAAATAACTTCTACACAGACGTGAAATACATTAACTTTTATATGGATAGAAAGGGCATATAATAAAGGTGTCTACAAATATGACGGTGGTAACAGACAATGAGAAAGCAAAAGGCATGCACTCAACCCAGTTTGAGAGGGATTGCGCCATCTGCAGAGACGCAACTCGTCGCTGCCTCACCTCGCGTGTCTCCTCAGCGATTTTGATTATAAAAATGCTTAAAATAATTAGAATCCTACAGATATTACATATATACCATAGATCAGTAGATACATATTCATATTTATTTTATGTTGACTAATGTTCAGTGCTTAGTGACCATGTGTTTGGGTAATAAAACACTTTTTCGTGTATGTCTGTGTATAATTGTGTGCAACAGGGAAAAGAGAAAATTATAAACTCAAAATAGGCCTACTGCAGTTATTTTGCAGAAAAACATGTCCTAATATGACCTAGATTGCATCTCAGAGCACGTGAACTCTCTGGCTTTTCAGACCCCCCGCCTAAAAATGTTTTATTTTCCCTTGCTACTACTTTATGAATCACAATGTTGCCAGCTCTGCACACTGGCCGAGGCCCTGTCAGATGATGGTATGGATTTTTACATGTGGGAGTTACATCCTGGAGCCCAAACATCAACTTTCATCTACTGTGCAGGTCAGGCTGTCTCTCTCGTGTGGTGATCCCATAGAGCTGGACTACTACCGGGCACCTTTTGGGAGGCAAGATCTTTGTGCACACTGTGGCGGGCCTCAAGGCAACACCTGCCTAGCCCTGTTATTGAAATTTAAGACGGTCTTGCCCTGCTGCCACATTTGTATTGGGGCTGGAAAAAAGCACATTGTGGCCAGACCCTATGGCAAGCAGAAATGAGCAGTGTTCATGTGGTTTAAAGAGGCCCTGCAGTTGTATTTTCCTTAATTTAACTTAAAGTGTTAGTGTTAGTGTTATTCAACCCATAGCCCTGTTGTGCGAGGTCACCATGTGCTGTCTGTGGGAAAACAATGACAAAATGTGGTACAATATAGAGCGAATAGTGACCTGGAAGAGTTTGCCTAATGGGCCAGTTGGCTTTTGTTTCAGTTTCAGTTTTAATGTCCCATGAATAGGTTAGCTTTAGCTGACAGACCTCTATTTGCTCTCGGTTGTAAAAATGTTTTTCCTACTAATAGCAGGCAGTAATGTCGGACAACAGGGCTATGAGACGCAGAACACCAGAGTTACACTTTATCTAAACAGCTTCGGAGTCATTCATGATTTTAAAACATTTTCCGGGTTGATTGGATGTTGTCTCGCTAATATGCTGGGAGTATCCATTGCTGCTGTAAAAAATTAAAAATACAAAAAAAATCTACCTATCACTCGCTGCCACTGGAAAAATAAAAAAATAAAAAAAAATAAAATAAATTCCCTACCTACCCATGTCCTCAACTGACAACCAACAGGAACCAAACTTTTTTTTTTTTTAGGCCTGAGGAACAGCTGGAGCCCCTCACAGTTCCCACGGCAACCCAGCGGCCAACGCACACAACACGACTTCAGAGGGTCCATTAACACAGAGCCCCACCCCCAACACACACACACACACAAAAAACACACACACACACACACACAGGACAAGGACAGGTGCACTCACATGTCCCATAGGAAAGAAAGAAAGAAATGACGTATAGGGAGGAGAGGAGTCTGAGGAAAAGACCACTGGTTCTTAACTTAAGACCCAGAGAAGAGGACCTGAAGGAAGCCCTGACTGACTGAATGCCATCACGGGTCTCTTATGTCATCAGCATCTATAGATGGCATACAACTTCATACCACTCAATCTGCACTCTACAGCCATGCCAAAGGCCACCCACTGCCAAGGCCAAATGTGTTGGTGTGTGTGTGTGTGTGTGTGCGCAAGTCAGTCTGCCTGTCTGTCTGTTATATCATTAGTAACTGGTAAGATGATATTTACAACCCAGTTCTTCTCTCATCTTTTTTCCCCTCTGACGTCCAGATTCCTCCCACCCCAACACCTTCTGCCATTCTGATGACACATCCCAGCTATTAAGAGAGGGAGAGGGAGTAAGACTGAGAGAGAGAGAGAGAATTTAGAAGAGGGTGACAAACGGATAGCATAGACAGACAGACGATAGACACACAGATTGAGAAAGATATAAATACATAAACAGCTTTGCTCCAAACTGGCCTACAGGTGGGAGCAATAAATATCCAAAAAATAACGCCATGTCTCCATGCTTACATCTTAGCAAAGAACCTCCTACCTCCAACACACCCATATGAAACCTCACCAAACCCTGCAGCTAGATATCCTACTGCTAACAGCCACACTCGTTCTGAAAAAAACTGAACCGAAATGAAGCATCTTTCTCACACACACACACACACACACACACACACACACACACACACACACACACACACACACACACACACACACACACACACACAGAGAGAGAGAGAGAGAGAGACTGTTCTACTACTGCAAAAAACTAGGTAATATGCGGAAATATGCGTCTGTATAGCAGAAAGAGTGAGTGAAAGAGAGAGGGTGATAGGGAGATGAAGTCTGTTAACTGTGAGAGTGAAAGAGAGAGGGTG
>NC_137924.1:28109673-28157173 GCF_963457725.1 Sprattus sprattus
GCGACCACGCCTAGTGATTAGGGCTGTAACGATACACCTACCTCACGATTCGATTCGTATCACGATTCTTGACCCACGGTTCGATACACCCCACGATAGTATTATTATTTATTTATTTTTTTACCTCGCGATTTTTAAAATATATTTTCTAATTCACATTAGAATAAGTATGAGCTATAAAAAAATTAAGAAACAATTTATAACCAAATATTGAGGTTTTTATTACTCAAAGCAATGCTGTTGTAAAACATTCAACAAACTTCGGAACCTGTTATCTATCTGCAGAGCAAATGTCAGGCTCATACAAAAACATTAACGTGAATTAATTGATGCTAATACCTAGCACGGTCTCTATAGGATTTCCCATATACGTTAGCATTAAGCTAACGTATTTTTTACCACAGTAAAACATGCAATACTTTGTGATTGTTTTTAGAAAACGAACGTTACGTGATGAGATTACTAAAATGTAGTCTGCATGTCTGCTCAGTTTAGCAGTGCTACTAGGGGTGGGTATTGCCAAAGAAGTCACGATTCGATTCGTATCACGATTCACATGCCACGATGCTATTCTATCACGATGCATCGCGATACTTGAATTATTGCGATGCATTGCGATGCATTGCGAATTTTCACTGAACACTGTTAGAAAAAAATTAAGCCATTACCAGTAGCTGACTGGCTGTGTATGATCTGGATAGTGTGTTCAATTGATAACTCAAAGCAACTCAGTTCATACATAGCTGTATTTATTTAAACGACTTTTGGAGGTTACTTAACACAAATATTATTATTACTGGATACACTGCATGTTTTGTTTATGAATGACTTGTCGCAGTATCGCGCGGCCGGAAATGCTTGATGTTCGCCAACCATTCATGCAATAAAATGTTTTATTTTTTTATTTTTATTAATAATCGATACTTGGCGTCAACAATCGATGCAGTAGATCGTGAAAATCAGAATCGCGATGCATCGTCATGACGATTATTTGGCACACCCCTAAGTGCTACCCAAGCAAAGGTTTGAAAAGAACTTCAAGCTTCAGACTTTCTGTTAGGGAAACAGCTTTCTATCTGCCAAGCAAATGGCAGGCTCATGACAACACGCGCAACCTTTGAGAGCATGAACTGCACTGAGTAACTTTTGCGCAACAATTAACCCCAACGCTGAAGCAAGCAGCCGCCTTTACTACCGAACCAAACTTTTTGTATCAAGTGACCGCTGAGGGCATGTCGCGGTTCTGCCTCCTCGCATCGCGATGCAGGTTCGTCGATTTCTCGGTTCGATCCAATATCGTTACAGCCCTACTAGTGATATATATATTTTAACATAGACACAGTGGAACTTGCTGACATAATGCTAGGCTAGCTTCAGTGCCACATTAATAAAGGCTAGGCTATGCTAGGCACGCTGAGAGGCCTGTAGGTTACGACACTAATGCTCTGACACAGTGAAGCCCAATGTCATACAAAGACATTCTTCCATCCATTGCAGCCTTACTCGCCGTCTCTGACTGCCTGTAATGTGTGCAGGGCTGCGAGGCTTCTGGGGGCGATGCTGTGGTTAGTTGTGCCGTGGAGTTGGGGAACCAAGAGGGCACTGAGGAGGAGAGTGGGCTAAAAATGGACATGCTGCCCCCCCCCCCCCCCCCCCCCCCCCCCCACACACACACACACACACACACACACACACGCACACACTGGAGTTGGGGAACCAAGAGGGCACTGAGGAGGAGAGAAGGCTAAAAATGAACACGCTGCCCTGGGCGATGAATTTATCATGCATGACAGGGGAAGGAGCTAGAACTCAACGTGGACGAAAATGTGTGAATTTTTTAGACATGAACTCTGAGCACTCACGCACACATGAACACACACGCAGACACACAAACGCGCTCACAAACTCACGCTCACACACATGCTCACAAACCAGGAGTGGGTTGGGTTTTTTTGGTTCAAAAAAGGGGTTCTGAGGGAGCCAAGGCACTTCCTCTTAGAGCGTGAGAAACATTCCATGCACCCAAACAGCAGTAAAACCACAGCGCTTGCTCACACACACACACACACACACACAATCTATGAGACTCTTGCCCTCAGTGGATTCCTGCCCAGCTCATCCAACAGAACACACAGACACATTCTCTCTAACACACACACACACACACACACACACACACACACACACACACACACACACACACACACACACACTTACTTACACAACCAATGCTTAGGCCCACTGTTGGTCAACAAAACAAAAATGAGTAATAAGTACTTTCCTCCTTAAAAGCACTGAGTGGTCAGATTGGTTTAAGTGTTACCTCCTGCCCTTCCCCATACTTAGAAGTACACTAGAAGTTAAAGTAATGCCCCATACTGTAGAAGTACACTCTTGGTCAAAGTAATGCACTATACTGTAGAAGAACACTCTTGGTCAAAGTAATGCCCTATACTGTAGAAGTACACTCTTGGTCAAAGTAATGCACTAGGCTTTACTGTAGAAGTACACTCTTGGTTTAACCAGCTAACAAACAGCACCAGATCACGTTTGTCTAAATGAATAGAAGTCTATACGGGCTAGTAATTATCTGAGTTGAAATGTACAGTATACCAGTGTGTTGTTCTTTAGCTGTAAATCTTGAACACTGACTTCTCCACAGTCATTCCACAGAGAGTGCATTGTGAGACTTCCTCTAGTGAGAATGTCATCCTGAATCCTGTCTGTCTGTCTGTCTGTCTGTCTGTCTGTCTGTCTATGCCGTGGTGGTGAGCGTGTGATTGACCCCTCTGCCCTTCTCTCATCCCGACCACAGGGCCACTCTGTAATCACATCATCCAGTCAGGCGTCTTCGGCACTCAGCCACGGCAGCACTCAGACAGCGCCAGCATGTACAGCGTGTCTGCGGCAGACCGGCGTGACAGGCAGGCCAGCATGACACAGCCTCAACTGGGCATCTACCACAAGCCTCCTTCATCAGCAGAACGGGGAGTCGCACCAATATTCACTGGTGAAGCCAGGCAGTGAATCAGAAAGGTGTTTTAGGTCTTGCCTTTTGTCTCGCGTTACGACTACCGTTAATACTAAACATATGTGAGTGCCATGAGTTCCCTAATCTTAAACTGTTTGATTGTGTGAGTGAAATGCGAGGGAGAAATATGCGTTGCTTGCCTGTTTAGGTTTGTGTGCATGCTGATGCAACAGTGTTGGAGGCTGCCACTGGCAGCTGGTTTTTAATTATATAATCAGACTGGCATTATGGTTGGAGGATTTGATGTACTGTGCACTGTTCATCTCATTAACCAATGAGATGAACACACACACACACACACACACACACACACACACATTAAAAAGTGAATGAGAGTGATTTGGTTACCAGGCTTGCTATTTCAAGTCCATGTTGTTATGTATTCAGAGCGCCACTCAAATGGCCTCAATCCAACATCAGAGCAGCAGCTTCCTCATTCTAATCCCAATAAACTGTTTGACTTTTCACCTGGGCACAAGATTTTAGTGGAGGTCATTAGCACCTGGTGGTGTTTCGGGCTTTTAGGTGTAAACTGCATTACGTCATGCCACCGCATGAATTTTGCAATTCTGAAAATACCGGGATATAAAAAATAAAACAAACATAAAATAAAGCATATGAATTTACCAAAAAAGGATTCTACTACTTTTTTCAATTACCGTTAGTCTGCTTAAATCCCTGGCCTCAAATCACTGATTGAGATAGATTGGTACCAGCAAACTGTGAAATTGGCTTTAGAAGATAAATCAAGAGCAATCTCCAGATTTTAATATGGAACGGATGTAATATATTTTTGGTCATTATTGAAATTCTGCCGTTGAGTTTGCCGATGTAAGCAATGGAAAGCTTGACAAAATGCCTTGCAGACACCCGGTAAGTGACACACCCCTACATAGCACCTTAAAACTATGTCTTCTAAATTGTCTGTAAATTATGTGTTCTATAAGTAAATGTCATGACAGGCTTCAGGAGATCCCTCAAGGTAGGGAATGTCACCAGGCTAGTTGGTGTTCTTGGCTAAGAACTTTGAGGGCTAAATGCTAGCCCCCTCGCCCCAAAACATACAGGGCTTCCATACACAGGAGGGTGTGTGTATGTGTGTGTGTGTGTGTGTGTGTGTGTGTGTGTGTGTGTGTGTGTGTGTATGCATGCATGTCTACAAGTGCTGAAACTGACACCCCTCAAACCCAGTGTGCCAAAGGGCTGAACGAGTCTGAAGACATCCACTTCCATTGTACATGCACACAGACACACACAGACACACACACACACACACACACACACACAAACACACACAAACACACACACACGACACACAGACAGACACGCTAACTCAGTAAAATGTCAGGGAGTGGACAGGACAATAGCACTACTTGTCTGAGACACTGAGACCTCACGCTTAAACTGTGTCAGGAGGACACCAGTCAGTTATTCACCCCCTCAGGGACGACTGACCCAAACCCTGAACTTCCTGTACTGTCTGTCTGCCTGTCTGTCCGTCTGTCCGCCTGACTGGGCAGCGAGCAGCAAACCACCCTGTGAGTCATCACCTCTGGGCCGCTCAGCTCACCAGGAAGCACTGTGTGAGTACGGACATGTTCCAGTTCCGTGCTGAGCAGATGATGACACAGAACCACAGGAGAACCATTCATCAACCATTATTTGACTAGATACAGTGGCTATCCATTTGGCTGGAGTAGGGCATTGTTCTTCGCTTGTTTCCCATTCACAAACAAAAGCCCAATCTGGACTCTGAAAGCGAGGAGAGCTGAAGGCTGTAATCCTGTGCACGACGTCATACAGTACTAATCTTTGAATGATGGAGCTTATGCTTTTTGAAATGCTTTGCATTAGCCTACGCATCCACACACTGTATGGGATCATATGTACCTTCTGGGAGCAGTCCACCTTGACCTACAATCAATGAAAAATAAAAAGTTTCCGTTCGCAAAGTTAGCAGCCTCAGCAGTTCTTTCTAATTCTTCTGCCAACCTCGGCCAGCACACTCTAGCGAAATCTGTTGGTATCTTTGTTACAGCTGTCGAGCCAAAATACCACCAGACTATAAATAACGCTAAGTATCTGCCTTGGTGTTTCCACAGCAGACTGTCCATTTAGAAGAGGAGACAGACAGATCCGTCACAGCCCTTAAACTCTGGAAAGCACTCGTGGAGAACACACCTGCGTGAGTCACCGCTCTCAAGGCCTCTCCTGGTGGAGATAACGGCTGAGCACGTCTCGCTCGTCCACCCACACACCTCACACTGCGCTCACTCTCTCCTCTACGTCCCTTTCTGCTTACATAGAGTCTCTGCTACTGCGGGTGTAGCATATGCTACCCTTCAATGGGGAAAACAGCCTAACTGTTTCATCTGATTTATATGCAATGCCCAGTCATCCAGGAACCTTTCATTACATTTGTTCATGGTTTTTTTCTCATTACAATAATCGTTATAGCCATTGATGTTCTATGGAGCCTTTATCATTAGTATTTTTAGAGGAATCATAGAGTGATAGGAGACTAGGCTCACCAAACAGGCTAGTCTTTTTCCTGAGAGTGTTAGCGCTGTCATTGCTATTGCTGATGCTGTACTGAAGTGACTGACTAGACTAGCTTAGCATTTTTAGTGTTATCGCTGTCACTGCCGACGCTGTTGGAATTTCTAGGAGCATGTGAATAAGACCGTACAGTGAGAGGAGAAGACTAGGAGTAGGCCTGAGGAGATTGGAACAGCTGCTCCAATAGAGACAGGATGGCAAACTTCAGTGAGACACATGAGAGATAAGTGACCAAAGACGGATAAGTGACCAAAGACAACCACTACTAGCGGACACATGACAGATAAGTGACCAAAGACAACCACTACTAGTGAACAAATGAGAGATAAGTGACCAAAGACGGATAAGTAACCAAACACAACCAGAACTAGTGAACACACGAGAGATAAGTGACCGAAGACAACCAGTACTAGTGGGACAACCACACAGATGATTCACAAAAAAATAAACTATGCCAAGAATCTCACAGCGCTAGCTTTGTGATGAGATGAGAGAGACGTGAGTGCGCGCATACACACACACACTTTCCACTGAGGAAATTGCAGGCAACTTGGGATAGTACAGTCTTTCATGTCTGTTCAGAGACAGAGAGAGTAAAAGAGAGGAGTGGGGGAAGGGAGGGAGGGATATAAAAGAGTAGGAGGGAGAGGGAGAAAGAAAAAGAGAGAGAGAGAGAGAGCACTCAAACAGTGTGGAATGTTGCAACATGTTTTTTTAGTTAGGCTGATATATCCAAGACAGGGCAGATCTGGATGGATGCAGATCAAGGCTCTAGAATACAGGCTCATGTAGTTGAACAGCACACACACACACACACACAAACACACACTCTCTCTCTCTCTCACACACACACACACACAAACACCCTCGCTCTCTCTCTCTGTCTCTCTCACACACACACACACACTGTCCTGTCCTGTCCTAGATACAAAAGGCACTGTCACTGACCAAGGAATGATGAAGGATAAGCACTGCACTGTATAACTCAAACTGGCAAATCCCCCCCACCCCCCCACACACACACACTCCTGGCTCTCCCTCAGAGGAGAAGAAAAGATGAATTTCTCTCACTTTCAGCCAAGAAAAACTGTGTTTAATATCCTGAGAGCAGCCGTGGATGAAAGAAGAAGAATGTGGAAGCGCAGCAGCACAGGAGTGCACCGATTAGCTGTCATATCCAACACTCCCCCACCAACACCGCGCCATATCCAACACCCCCCCACACCCCACCCCCGTCATATCCAACACCCCCCCTCATCATATCCAACACCCCCCCCCCCCCCCCATCATATCCAACACCCCCCCCCCCACCCTCCGTCATATCCAACACTCCCTCCGTCATATCCAACACCCCCCCACGTCATATCTAACCCCCCTACATCAGTCTAAAACGATGTGCCGCATCAGCATGACGACGGCACAGATGCACCATCAATGTTGCTCTTCAGCAACAGGCCAGTCCAGAATGTCAGTTATCCTAGGACCCCGACCCAGTACCCCGAATGACGTCTATCCCAAATCTCCTGACCCACTTCTGGCTCCAGGTGTATTCTGGGATGTGCTCAAACCAGGGATGATGGCATCGGGAGGGACATTTTCTTTGGATTGCCGTGGAAACAAGCACATCATCACCATCATCATCATCAACTACTTCACAAATTTGAGATGTATGAGAAACAAATATTCAGAATTCTACAATGACTGGCCACTGACGCTTTCATTGGAAGCACTTAAAAACCTCTCCATTTGTTGAAGATTTCATTGTGTTCATTCTGCATTTATATTTTGAATGTCTCACCAATAGTTCAAAAGCACACCGTCATTAAGACAATGATTACATTGCATAACAGAGGAACAAAAGTTATTTCCCTATGCACTAAGCCCTTTGGGTAAGGGAACACTCCACGTGTTTAATCCTTACGCACACATGTGCTGGATTAATGTGTTACCCGGCACCTTCATATAACAGCGGCGATGTTGTTCCCAAATCTACAATGCAACAGTCCATTTATGTGGTTCCATTAGTGCTGCCTGTCGGCTGTTTAAAAGTGACCTATGCAGACATCTGGTACGCTTGGCCAAAGACAAGTGTGTCTGTGTTTCGAACACCCCTTCCTTGAATCTAGCCAGTGTTTTTTCTTTTGGGTTTTTTTCTTCTACCCATCCTCAGTGGGTCAGCTTCCGAGCGGAGGGACTTCCCATCATGCCCGGGTGTTCATTTCACACAGTGGCACCTCCTCAAGCGTAACCCAATTACTTTGGGATAGCAGGTCAGGGAGGATTAATCCACTCTGTGAGGGCACCAAGCAGACTCACGCGCGGGCCTGTCAGGACACTGCACCCGTTAGTGGCTCTGTGTACATGCGAAAAACACAGAGGACTCATCCCCCCTGTCACTTTCTAAAAGCTATTTGCCCCTTCGTAGCCTAAAAGGCCAACTCCTGTGAATGTGAAACTTCTTATGCCATTCAATTCTGTACAGTGACTGGCTTTTATTTGGCCTAATTTGGTTATGTCTCCACAGTTAAAATAAAGTATGTAGTAATTTTTTTTAGTGTTTGTATGACATTTACTTTCAAGGCATATTCTGATATGAGTATGTATCCCAAAAGGACTTCAGTCTTGGCATCATAACAGAGACATTCCCTTTCTGAAGTTTAAGTGGGTTTCTGCTTTAAACTATTCTGATTGATGCAAAAAAAGAAGCTGAAAAATGAACAGGGAGCCTCCAGAAAGAGGAGGGGATACAGAGTAGGGGATGGAAACAGAGGTTTACATTCAAATCTCTGAGACTGACCCAAACCATGTAACCAGATCTTGCATAGAGTTGTTTTTAAAAGAAGGAAAAAAAGACTCAACACACCAAACAATGGACAGCTTCCAAAAGAGTTATTGTGTATATTATGTATAATATAGATACAGGTAAATGTCTATATAGTCTATATAGTACACACACACACACACACAATACACAAGTGTATCTGTACATAATATAGCAACTACAATTACACTGTATGAATTGATTACATGTTCTCAGTGATTATATTAGAAATATAATCTGCTGAATAAATGTTTAAACGGAATAAACAGAAACAGGTATTCTCTTCTTCCTCAAACTTGCTCCATTCCAGGAGCATCGTTCAGGAGCATCCTTCAAGTTCATTCTCAGCCGTGCAGTCCACTTCCTTCCTGCCTTGACTTAAGTGTGGAGACCTTTGCTTTGTTGGAGGCTTCCTCTCTGGAGGCAGGTCCACCAAGAGGCTCACATTGCTCTTACTTATCTTTTTCCCCCTTTTTTTCCCTTGGATGGTGTGTGTGTGTGTGTCTCTAAGCACTGCAGATTTGTGTTTGTTTGCAGCATCATCACCACCTCTGGAAAGGAAAGAGCTGACTCAGAACGGAGGAGAGAGAGAGTAGCCAGGAGTCTTTCTTCAAACACCCTCCTCTCCCCCTGTTAGTCTTATGAAAATCGATAGCTTTATCTTCACAGTGCGGAGCCTCCATCTATAATCTGCCTTTTTTATGACAGTGGAGTGGGATTATGAGGCATTTACTTGCCTGAGGACAGCCAACCTGATGCTTCCTCCATCTCCCTGGGAAAAGACTGGGTGATCAATAACTCTAATGGCTAACATCTATCCACTTAGGACACCGTAGAAAAGGCCTGGGGTGAGATGGGGAGAGATGGGGAGGGCTGGGGTGAGATGGGGAGGGCTGGGGTGAGATGGGGAATTTAGATTCATGGGTGGGGGCGTGGGTGGCCGTGAAGAAGCATTACCGTACAACACAATTCAGAAGGAAGGCTGACTAACTGTGGCCTTAACCTTTAAAACACTGATCATGCTCGTATCTATCCAAAGACTCTGAGTCCCGATTGAATCACCATCTGTCACCCAAGCACAACTCTCACTAGTGGACTAGTGTTTTTTGATGTAGATTTGATATGCTGTCTGTGTCTGCATTCTGTACTGGGTAAATAGTTCACATAGATCTATTCCTTGCACACTATTTCCACACACACACACACACACACACACACACACACACACACAGTTCATTAGAGTTCACTCCGCAGACGAACTAAGCCACTCCACCCTGCACTCTTGTCCAATGACTGCTTCCTCAAGGGAAAAAAACCACAACAGACAGACAAGAGGGAGGATGAGACACAAGGAGGGGGGGTGGGGGGGGGGGGGGGCAGGACACTGGTGAGTCTGTGAGAGAACATTATCACATTACACTCCTGCAGTGCTTCTCTGATCAGCAAAGCCTCATCTATCAAATGGCATTTTCCATTAAAACACAACAGGTGTATCTTTAAAAAACATTACGCAGAAACGTCCAAGTACGGCAAGAGCTTAATGAGGCCGACTTAATGGCAGTTTAGGAACAGAGCGAGTCAGATGACTGGATGATGAATAGCAGGCTGTTTCTACTCTGACAAATGAAAAAGAGAGTGAGCATGAAAAAAGAGAAACATTTTTAACTTAAGCATCCATCTTCATGATCTGATTGAAATGTAAAGTGGTTTGTAAACTCTTTATTAGTACAAAACCAAAATTGAAAATTGTGCCTGAGCAGAAAAACAGTGTCTGCTGTATGTGGTGGTCCATCACCAAAACTTAATTGACTAGCCTAAGCCTTATGGTTGCACGAGAATAGCTCAACAGATATACAGCTGCAACAACCTTTCAGAGATGTCGAGAGAGAGAGAGACAGAAAGACACACACACACACACACACACACACACACACAGTGGGGTAATAATAACAGCATCTGCTGTATGTGGTGGTCCGTCACCAACACTTCCTTGTTGACTAGCCTAAGCCTTATGGATGAAGGAGAATAGCTCAAGAGATATACACCTGCAACAACCTTTCAGAGATAGATGTCTGGACGCACATGCACGCCCACACGCACACACAGGGTGGGGTAATGGGGATGATTTATGTACTCTGCTGGACACGACCAGGGAACAAAACTGATAACAGTTTTTCTACCTTGAAAACTAGGGATTCCAGTCAGCTGGATTTGAGCCATTCTCCTGTCAGCCAGCTGTAACATATTTATTGTAACATGTTAAATTCCCCTTTTTGTCTCCTCTCCACTATAAGCTCACTCCACTCCACTCCACCACCACCACCACAAATATGCATGCTCTCGCCTTCTGAACCCTGTTCGCTCACACACATCCCCCAATGAACCCATTCCCCTTCTTCTAGTCGCTCTTACAATCCCCTTTTACAGAATCGTCCTTCTTCTTCTTCTTCTTACTCTTTAGCAGAAAAGGAGGCCAGCTCTAATGGCTGATCACCAATCTCCCTCTGGGACTCAGAGATGGGTGTGGGTCTCGTCCAGACGCCCCCACCCTTCATCTATGGATCATTCCATTCCGCTTTTCCAGCCACCCCCACCCTTCATCTATGGATCATTCCAGTCCTCTTTCTTGTCCTCCTTCGACACTCCCCGTATGTGATGAGCTGTGTTTGTTCATCCCTCACCCACCCTCTTAAGAGTAGAGGAGTCAAAGTTTGTGCTTCTTTGTCACAACTAGGAAAACAAACAAAGCAAGCTACTCTTAGCCACAAACACTCAGCTCAGACCTCTCGAGCGCTCCACAATCGAGTCTTGCTCAAGCTTGGATAACGAAACTACAGACATCACACAACACACCTCAGCTTCCAACCAAACCTAGTTGGTCAGTTGCAAAAAGAACACACTTTTACAATCTCTGTGCTTGTGTATCCGTGTCCCTACGTGTGTGTGTGTGTGTGATTTGTTATTCTTTTGCCCTCTCACTTTTAAATTCAGTGCATTGGCTATTCCAAAAGAATAAGGCCGGATCGGAGGCTTTTAAATGCTAAAACAAGAGGCCCATTGTTCTTGGACAGCTGCCTTCTCCGGAAAACAAAACGAGGAGGGGAGAGGAGAGGGGAGGCAAAGCAGGGGGAGTGGAATAACACACACACACACACACACACACACACCTCCTCCTTAAATCCAGCTGCTACAATAATGCTGCGGACTCCTCAGATCCACCGCCAGGTTCCACACCTGAGTGTGTATGTGTGTGTGTGTGTGTGTGTGCGTGCACACACATGTGCAAGAGATTTCTGATGTACTGTACACAAAGCATTGAGCTGTCGCTATCTATTAAGGCTCTTTCGTTTCTTGAAGGTGACATGCAGAAGGTGCCCACAAGGGTTCAATCCAGGTCCTTTCTGAAGACTGACAATGTGTACAACCTCAAACCCACTGGTGATTCCTTAGATGAGCAGTCAGCCAATCACATTGCCAGAAATCATGCTGACACCACTCAATTTTTACACTTGTGCACGGTTACACGTCAGGTCTTGCAAACAAAGCCTGGCAATGAACCCTTCAGGGTGTACTGCTAGTCATACCCCACCCTATATGTTCCCAGAGTTAGGCATCTGGTGATTCAGAATGAAACTCACTCAGGGAACCACTCAGAACGTGGAGTGCGAGCGCCACACGACTATACAGGTGGTATCAATCACATGGACAACGTCATGGCAACAAGGGTGTGCATCCATCACCTCAATGAATCACACCCTAGCCACTGGCGGCTAGTGGCACAGTTGGAACAGCTTTTCTGTCGTCATGGCGACAAGATATAAACATAAGATTTATATATATATAAAAAATAAAAAAAGACTGAGCAATCACCTTCATTGATTCCAGAACTTTACTGGCTGAAAATAGAAAGAGAAAAAGAAATAAAAGAGAGAGAGATGGAGGGAGAGATGGAGGGAGCTTATTCACTCTCTCTCGACTCTCCACTGACCTACATTAGTGTGAATACCAGTAGATCAAAGAACAACTTAGTGCAATACACATAGATCAAAACACAGATGAAAAGAACCACTGGAAACATAGAATCAAAGTAAGGAACGTAAGAATGTAAGCACAGCGAGAGTGTAAACGATAGAGAATAAAATCCTCTGATGGTTAAAGTCACACTGCTCCACATTAAACCCCTTGAAACAAGCGCGCACACACGCGCACACACGCGCACACACGCACACACACACACACACACGCTCTAAAACTGCACCCCACTGAGACAGGTATATTTCCTTCCCACATGGGAATAGCGGGGTAGCGCCTGCAGGCTAAAAACAGCTCCACACACTCTCCTGTTCCTCCCTAGTAGAATGACTATTGTTCCCCAGGAACAATGAGACCGGGCTGGAGCTACTCACATCTGCCAGACCGGCATGTGCTGGATTGATGGGTGCCACAGTAAGTGACAGATAAAAAGAGAGAGAAAGAGAGAGAATTAGATGGAAGGAAGATGAAGATGGGAGACAATGAGAGACATGAGACCAGCATTGCTCTTAATGGAAATGTTTATAGAGAACTCCATCCCCGGCAGATTAATTTTTTGTACAAAGCTACTCTTGCAAAAACCTTGAAATGCCGGCTCCATGTCGCCACGTATCACCAAACTGGCTTAAGTTTCCTGCTGATAACATCCCCATACAGCAACAGACAGCCACTTTGGTGTTGCTGGATTAAAAAAAAAAAGGAATCTTTCTTCACCCCTTCCATTGACTTGCCTTCGAGTGTTAAGCGGTGTGGGCTGGGGAGTGGAATTTCCTGGTACAAAGAGGAAGAATTTGGAATTTGGATTGCGGAGGGATACAGCTTGTTCTAAATGAGGACCAACTGCTCGCGTGCAAGGCACTTCCTTGTGGCACAGCACTCACGTCTGACCAGGAAGTCCAGGGGAACCCATAAGCCTGGCCACGATGACTGATCCCGATTCCTTGCATTTTCGCAGTCTGCGTGCACTCTCTATATAATTAGAAACCCACACAGGACCATCTTGTTCAACTGGCTGATACACAGTTGCACTTTTAGAAGAGTGTCTGTGTCGAGTTGGTGGAAACCTTCAAAGCTGGTAACCAGATTTCTGTGTGTTGCACAACAGCACCTTAATTTGCAGTGTGTTCAACTAACAAGGCGCCTGCCACAAATCACATCAAAGGAGCATTCTTTTTTTGCGCAATTCTACGTATGCTAAAAAAAAAAAAAAAAAAAACCACCCACTGCCACTGCTTAGTTATGTGCTCACGGCAAAACCATCGGGGTTCAGAGACTCATGGTTATCAGTCATTTATCAAAAATAACTCCAGAAGTCTGGACATCCCACACACTACTCAGAAGCACCACAGTGGGCTCTTTCCGGTAAAAAATAAAGTAACAGATGGCTGTTTTAATATTACATCTATGCAGCTTAACGAGCAACTGACTAACACACATTTAGACACAGTATGGCCTACTTGAGTCCCTGAAAAATCTTCACACCATGTTTAAAGGGAAAGGAAAAAAAATAAAACATTCCACTGACGTGCTTTGCAAACTATGATTCATAATGCTAAATAAACACATACTTAACATCCTTTCCTCTTCCATCATCATGTAGGCGGTATAGCTAGCAGCACTGGATGGCCTGCGGTATGCTAAATGGAGGCAGGCTAGGCTCAGTCATCACTCTGCACTTGTCCTAGTCTAGTGAGTCTCTAGTAACTATAACAGCGACAGTTAAAGGTAAACTGCCCATCGACATTTCTACCACAATGAGTGTGTTTAGGCAGACATCACATTTACACGGCTTGAATGATGCGTGTCGTTTCTAGCGTCTTAATTTAAAGCTTGGGCAGCTCCTACAGGCACTGCGGACTGTTCCCATCTTCACATCAGGGTTTGGGGCCAAACACTGCTGCCGCCAGGGACTGTAATGTGCAGGGTCATCCTGCCCTGAGCTCATAGAGAGAGAGAGGGATGGTGTGTGTGAGAGAGTGTGGGAGGGAGGGAGCAGAGAGAAAGAGAGAGTGAGATGGTGAGAGAGCAGAGAGTGAGAGAGCAAGAGAGAGAGGGCAAGCGAGAGAGTGAGAGAGCAAGAGAGAGAGCAAGCGAGAGAGAGCGAGCAAGAGAGAGAGCGAGCAAGAGAGAGAGCGAGCAAGAGAGAGAGCGAGCAAGAGAGAGAGCGAGCAAGAGAGAGATAGAGAGAGAGAGAGAGCGAGCGAGCAAGAGAGAGAGAGAGCAAGAGAGAGAGAGAGAGCAAGAGAGAGAGAGAGAGAGAGAGAGAGCAAGAGAGAGAGAGCGCAAGAGAGAGAGAGAGAGAGAGCGCAAGAGAGATAGAGATAGAGATAGAGAGCGAGAGAGAGAGAGAGAGCGCAAGAGAGATAGAGCAAGAGAGATAGAGTAAGAGAGAGAGAGATAGAGATAGAGAGCAAGAGAGAGAGATAGAGAGCAAGAGAGAGAGATAGAGAGCAAGAGAGAGAGCGAGCGAGCAAGAGAGTGTGCCAGTGACGCTTCATCTGCAATCTGTTCCTGGACGGCAGGAATCCAGCCACACTGCCACATCAGCACTTCATCTTTCACTCGCTCCCTCACGTGTGTACGTGTGTGTGTGTGTGTGTGTGTGTGTGTGTGTGTGTGTGTGTCCTAAAGTGTTCCCGCCTCTCATTAACTAGCTCAGCACCTCCACACCTACAGACAACAGTTGGAACCACCAGGCATACAGGGCCAATCAGGATGGTTCCAGGTTATAATCCCTCCAGGATTTTGCGATCTTGCGCTCATTAACACAAATTCAGGCGAATTCAATGATTTCCCACAATGGCGGCTTGCAGATGGGATGTCTGCATTGTTTGAGATATATTTTTTTTAACTGAAAAAAAAAAGTAAAGAAAAAAACTCCCGCAACCAAAACTCAAAAATCACCTCAATTGCAAGTTGTGAGAAATGACTTTTGGCCACAACAAACCCTTGAAAGATCCTGGGGGGCTGATAAGGAAAACTCATACAACCACCCAGAAAAGTTCAAATCACCACACTTCCCTAAAGTGCAGATCTGAACCACACTCACACAGAGAATGTCCCAAGGGGGACACCGTCCTTACGCCAATTATATAGCTCATCTCCCTGCAACACGCTTGAGGCATGAACTGGAACCCTAGACTCCCTAACAAACTGGCTTTACCAGTCATACAGTCCCACCATAAAGGACAGGGGGCTGACAGGAGAACTTTTGCTGAACTGTTATGCACAGGATGTGGTGTTGTGTTCAAATTGGCCTGGTCAAACTGATGCAACACAAATAACACACAAAAAGTGTGTGCACTGTGGTGGAATTGTGTGAGAAGGGAGATGTGTTAGTGCATGCAAATATAGCGTACCCAGTAAGTGAACCTGTGTGTGTGAGTGTGTGTGCGTGTGTGCGTGTGTGTGTGTGTACACCATAGCCCAATAGGCACCGCAGAGCGCAACAGCTACCAAGGTCATGGGTTTGATTCTCAGAGAGCACACAAACAGGTTAACTGCACAGTATACCTTACCTGTACTGAGAAATGCTGTAGGCAACAACACCCGCTGAACTAGTATGTTTGCTTTTTCAATGTATGTACATGTGCACATGGTGGGTGGGGGTGTGTGTGTGTGTGTGTGTGTGTGTGTGTGTGTGTGTGTGTGTGTGTGTGTGAGTGAGTGAGAGAGAGAGAGAGGGGTGATGTGAAGTGTGTGACAGTTGGATCCTGCCAGAGGCACTCAACACAAACTGAGGTATTGAGCAGAACTGAGGCTCGATCAATTTTGTTGCCCAGGTCATGGCAGAGGGCATTCAAGGTTTGTGTGTTTGTGTGTTTGTGTGTGTGTGTGTACACTAGATTTTCACAAACACATGCTATGCCATTCCACTCAAGACTGGCATATTGGTTGCTGCAGCAACCATAAAGGTAGCAAGTCATTGCTTTACGTGCTATTCCGCAGCCTTCCCTCATTTAAGTTCACTAGGACTGGTGTATACTTAATAAAAGCTAAACAGCGACAGTAAAGTATGTCATCATGGTAAAGAAACTGCACTTGTATGTAATAAATGTATGGAACAGGTGGCCCAAACGTCACCAAAGGCTAAACGTAAAGAGACAGCTGTCTGGCTCAACAACTCCAAGGACAAGTGTTCAAGCCTGCACCACTTAGAGCTCTGTGCCTTGTCGTGCGTCTACGGGAACGCGTAAAATCCACGGTTTCACAGCGCCAACTAGTTGGCATCTATGCCCATCAGCACATAACGCCGTTCCATTCCCTTCTAATGACCTCAGACACGTGTTCATTTTTCCTTCGAACTAGTCTTTTCCCCTTTCCCTGGCACCCAATTAATTTACCGTGACGAACTGATATTGCACTGCCAGTGCCCGTCCTGGCAAACGCCCCGCAGTTTGCAAGCCACGTGCCACCGCGAGTGCTACTCCGGCCTTGGCTAGCAATGTAGCAACCGTAGTCTGCTGACGGCTGACTGGACGCGTGTGCGGTAACATTGTATAACAATCTGGGACACTGTCTTGCGTACCCTGACAATCAGCAAAACGTTGTCTGTTCTTTAACTGCCAATCATGACAATGGCAAAGTCACAGCTGGTAGAAAATTCTCAAGCTCCCATTGCGGGGCGGGGGGACTCTGGTCGAACGCAACTTGTCTATGGAGAGACGCCCCTTGCTATGGACTATTGCGTAATGAGCCACAAGCGACATCTGCCACTTGCTGCATCGAAAAGGAGCATGAACAACTCGTTTCGGTCTTTTCGAGCAATTGTACGAGCTTCATATATGGAATGCACGGCGACTGACACATGCAACTTTCCGGATTTATAACACTTACACAAAATGTTAAGGACGTTACCCCTAGTTGTCTGAACAGGTCGAGAGCCTTAAAAAAAGTAAACTCCTCGAAGTAAACCGTGTCAGTTTGTAAATCCTTAAAGATTAGTTGCTGGTTCAGGACGCTGCTCACAAGAAACGACTGGCTATGCAGGCCTCTCGCCTCCCAGCACGTTTGCTAGTTTAAAAGAGAAGGCTATATTAGCCTACACTGGCCAGTTTAAAAGTGGGGCACGTCACATATCTACCCCACTTAAAACGGAACGCTTCAATCTTAGTAAATGGGTCAGGTGTAGCAAATAGCATTTAAAGAATTACCAAGTCTAAACGTAAAGATGCTTGGTGGGACGATATGATGGCAACATGTAGCTAAGGCCCTGTACTGTAACCATTATGTAAGGTATATTTCCCATTCTTGCCTACAACGTGAATGTAAAGGTATGTAGATCTATTAAAGTAACCAAAATCGCAGGTTACTTACTGCTGACTTTCATGCTCCCAAATGCTGAAGGCTGCGGCACAGGTTTGCAGCTCTCTGCGAAGGAGGTGGTTCTAGGCCGACCCGACATATTCCAATCGTAAATCCCTGTTTTTTTTCTCTCGATTGGCCGATATTGCCTGTTCACACTTTTGATCAAGTGGGGCACTGTTCAACGACCTCTATAGAGGATATTTTCACAAAATAGGCAAGGAAAAAGCAACACTGTCGCCCGTTCAGTCCTTTCTTTCGTTTTTTCTTCAGCTGATTCGCTACCTTCTCCCATCCACTGACAGTCTTTCTTTCAAACCATCCCTTTTAAAACCGACTCTTTGTCGTTTGTGATCAAGGCCTTTTAAAAGTCGGTGTTAGTAAAAAATAGTCATGAACCCGGCCTTGTCCCCGTTTCCCCCGAAAAAACACCGATTCTCTTGTTCTTGATCGCGTCAGATTCATACAAGTTGATTGAAACATACAAAATAATTCCAGTATTCTGTTCTCCTTAAAAAGTCAGAGACGACGTTGTTTGTCATGAGAAAATCAGACCATGAAGTAAGCTATTTGTTCATATTCTGAGGTGGAGACTCAACGATCCAGCAGCACCAGCCATGGCGGCTTCCTTGCTCTACCCAACCAACGATTCAAATGCGAATTTTCCAATAGCCCAATTGAAAAGCTGTTTTCAACGACCCTCCCGTCTTACGAAACTCCATCAACACGGATGGGAATCTCGAAATCCACCAGATATAGCCACGGTTTCTGAAAAGTAGCTTAGCGTTACGGTTCCAGAGGAAAACGCTATCTAAAATCCACTCAGCATTTCAGAAAATTCTTTTTTCATTCCTTCTCCGACGGTCTCTGCTCGCTCTCTTTGTCACCCCGACCAATAAAACGTATTTTACGTAAACAACGGTATGTTATAGTGATGGTGAACGGGCGAAGCGACCTGGTTACGGCCACTAACTGCATGAAGAATCGGAAAATATGGAGCGCAAGAAATTCTGAGGAGGTCGGAGTTGGCCAATCCACTGCGTATTCTTTGAATATGGGCGGAGGGAGGGGGGCACTGTAAGCCAATAGCCTTGCCACCCTTGGAGAACACATGGCGTAATTTGCTTAATACTGCCCCTGGTGTTCCAAGCGTCATAGGCTATGTTAAAATGACTGGCTGGGCGGGGTACCTAGTTGATTGATTGACCTCAACCCAACTGGATTCGACGGGGAACGTAGGGCAGACCAATAGTGACGCAGCAACTCATGAGGCACCGGGTAGTCATGCAGCACTGTTGCTAGTCAGCTGAGCGCCTGAGAGACCGACTTCAATGACATGTCACACAAACTGGCCTGGTTGTGCAGTTCTTCTCTATTGCAGTCCCTCTCAAACCACATCTGCCCGCAAAAACAAATCACAATCTCGTAAACTTCGGCTGCATAGCACATTTTGTATGGCTGTGTTATAGGGAAACACATAGAAAACAAAGTATTTGCAAGGGCAACCTTGTATTTCATAACAGAGACTCCTCGCAGTATGCTTCACGTGACTTCCCTTCACGTCAAAATTAGCATACACATGCACGGTCTCGTCCGGGGTAGAGAGCAGAGTTTAAATGTCACCGCACTGTGCTCACGTGAGGAAAGCATTCCACGAGGATCAGTGTAATCAGGTAGGTCAAAGGTGTATGACTGTTTGTGTGCTGGACCTCCGTGACTTCACTTCCCATTTCAAGAAAGAAGGAACAAATTAGGAGAACATTGTGCACTGAAAAACCTCATCATCACCTTAATAGACCTTTTTTTTTTCCAAGGACAGAAGCTTACATGTACCCCACTTTTAAGTAACCGTTGTGTGCTCTCCAAAAATGTCCCAGAGGAAATGGCAAGAATTATTATTTATTTTTTTAAAGAGTGGAGACAGACACACCTGGTCCAGTGGCGAAGGGAAAGGGGGGTCTTTACAGCACGACTCCTTTATCCATTATTAATCTGTAGCTGGCATTTGCTTGGAGCAAAATATGAGGGTCTTCATCAACCAAGGGCAGGCTGCGCATCCAAGAGGACCAGGGTGAAGCAAAACAAGTTTACAAAGATATACACACACTGTTGCACTACAAATGCACTAATAATCATGTTTTTTTTCTGTGTGTGCTTGTGTGTGAGAGATCATGATTGCCATTCTGTTTACATTGGCACTAAAACACGTTACAGTTGCTCAACTGATGGGGCAGTCTCTCTCTAATCCTTAATTCAAACAGCACAAACTAACTGGGCCTCACCACAAGGCTTACAAAGTGACACACCCTCTGTAAGAATCAGTGTCATTTAACAGCATTAGTGATCAGATGCTGGAGATTATAACTGTGATGACTTTTAACTCACCTCAAAATCAGACTCCTTTCCTCTAAGTCTTTTAAACCCTTTGCTGATAAAACCGACAGGATTCCACCACAAATTGACACACCTCTGTAAGAATCAGTGCCATTTAACAGCATTAGAGAAAAGATCAGATGCTGGAGAAGATTATAGCCACAACCATGATGACTTTTAACTCACCTCAAAATCTGACTCCCTTCCTCTAAATCTTTTAAACCCTTTGCTGACAAAATCGACAGGATTTCAAAGCAGTGTAACGTGGACACTCTATGACATGAATACATGAAAGCAGCCTTATAGCTGTCACTATATATCGCGACGGCGTTTCTCCAGTGAAAATACGCCATGGTTGGTGCTATGAATAAGACCTGACTGTGAGTGCAGTGGTGAAATATATCTATCTCAAACGGAGCCACTGAAGCTGAACTAATCAAAGGAATGGTTTTCATTAATGTGAACACTTACTCCAATAAAGTCACAAAGACACTTGGCTGGCATAGAAACAATTATAGAGAACACTATGCTTAAACACACACATATACTCTTACACCTGCAATGTGTGTATATGGGAGGGAAATATAGACTGGAAGATGGACGTGGTTGTATTGTTTCACAGAAGTTAACTGAGCTTCTTACAACACACACACAAATACACACACACACACACACACACACATACACACAGAGACTCAGACACACACACTCAAGTACATAGACCATCAGGCAAACACATATTCTAGCATGCACACACCCACTCTCACACACACATACACACACACACACAGCCATGTTTGCTGAGTATGACCACTGTCAGCCATCTCACTGGTTTTGCTTTAACATAGAGTAGCACTATAGGCCTATACAATATATATATGGTAAGAGTATATATGTGTATATAAATATTGTAAGTGTATGTATATATATATATATATATATATACACACACACACACACACGTATATTCACACACACACACACACACACACTATACTTGTTATCAATATGAATACAATATAGTTGATACCAGTCACATTTTAGTGATGAATCAAAACCCGTTCATGTGTTGGGATTTCCTCTGGAACACAACAGTACCTGAACAGGATTGAATGGGATTGCATTATAACACAGTAAAGCAATGGGTATTTGTACTATAACACTGACAGTAAGGCTCCAATGGGTATTTGTACTATAACACTGACAGTAAAGCTCCAATGGGTATTTGTACTATAACACTGACAGTAAAGCTTCAATGGGTATTTGTATTATTTATAGAAAAACATTTCAGAGGAATAACAACTGAGCCACAGGGGTTATATACAAAACCTTTAAATGATAAATAACACAAGAAAATATTCAACAAACATGTTACAAAACATCAACAAACATGTAACAAAAAAATGAATGCAACACTGTTAATGCAGTAATCTTCTCCATGTTGCTATGGTCAGTGTTATCTGAAACACAGCTAATGACACTCAAGGCATCAATAAATTAATAGCACACACAGTATAAATTAAATAATCGACTGGAAACATTTAAAACTTGTAGGCTACAGACATGGACACATAATAAAAATACTAGTCAATTAGCAGACTCGTATATTGATGAAAAAGTCTATGTTGGAAAAGATCAATTCAAATATGAAACGCATATAGGACGTTGATTTAGGCAGATCGGCTGACCATGTTTTCATTATGAACACATCCAGTTATCAAGTGTCTTTATCTCATCAGTGGAGTAGGCTACTGATTAAAGAATTTAGACATAGTAGATGTCTTAGATGACATCTGACGTAGTCTTGTCTTAATTCATCAAGTATCAGGATATTCATTTCATAGAATAGCATAGTATAGAACTGAAAAGGTCTGCATTCTATAAAAAAATAACTGTATGACAACTTTATGATATTTAATGTGTAGTAGATATAAAACAACTTGTTAAAGTGCCAGAAAGGTCCAGAATAAAACATGGATAGGCTATAGTCACATAGATAACACATCACAAACTGGAATATGGTTGTCATAATACAGTGCTTGTTTACAGTAGGCTATATCAAGTTCATCGTAAACTGTCATTTCTAATAAATATGAAAGACGGAGCAGAATACATGTATGTCTCTGTTACAGTAAAATAAGTACAGGTTTTCATTTTTCAAAACGATTGCTGTAGCACGAGAATCATAACTCAGAGAGACAGAGGGTTTCTCAACAATGGTCACAGAAGAATGAAACTTTTAAGAAAAACACAGCCCAGCTCGGTGGTAAAATGCTGTGTTAATGAGATTACCGAGCCAATCTCTCTCTCTCTCTCGGTGTGTGTGTGTGTGTGTGTGTGTGTGTGTGTGTGTGGAGGGTAATTGAGCAGGGTCCCTGCTGAGTCATGCCCTGAGCCAAGCTGGCACCCCTTACTGCGCATCACACTATCAGAGACAGCCAATGCAGAGAGAGAGGGAGTGAGAGAGAGAGAGAGTGAAAGAGGGGGAGAGAGAGAGAGGAAGAGAGAGGGAGAGAGAGAGGGGGAGAGAGAGAGGGAGTGAGAGAGAGAGATTGAGAGAGAGCGAGGGAGAGAGAGAGAGAGGGGGAGAGAGTGATAGAGAGAGAGAGAGGGAAGGAGAGAGGGGGAGAGAGAGAGAGAGAGAGAGAGAGAAAGAGAGATGCTCATTTAACTCACAAACAGGCAATGCAGAGGGAGAAAGAGATGCTAATTAAACTCACACATCCCTGATAGGTGAAGAAAGTTAAGTTTGTCATGCATCATGTAACAGTCTAACTCAATCAGTCTGACATTTCCTTAGTGCTCTTCTGCAGGTGACTAACTTCAGTTTAGAGCTTGGAGGACCACGTGTCCAGCCAGCAGTGTAGTGCAGCATTACTTAGTGTGAATGTAACATGAAGGTGTATCACAAAGGCACACTACAAGTGGCATTGGTCTCTCGCTATTGGTCTAGATTAGAACCTACAACTGTCGGTGGTAAACCACTGTACATTTATACTGTATATATACATAAAGATTACTGAGCTTTCACCTTTACTGCTGGGTTCATATGCATTTGTTCATCTGCATACACACACACACAGAAACACACACACACAAACACGAACAAACACACACACACACACACACACACACACACACACACACACACACACACACACACACACACACACACACACACACACACACACACTCAGACAAATGTGGGTTTGAGGTCCTCGTTGAAGTTGACCATGGGGTGTGTGGTGTGGCAGAGGTCAAAGACGCCCCCGTACTCGCTGTCTGAGGTTTCAGACGTGCTGTCGGAGGACTCGCAGGGGCCCTGCAGACAGGACTCACAGTAGGGCCGGTGGTAGTAACAGTAGTCCTCTGAGCTGCTGTCCGAGTCCGAGTCCGAGTAGCCATAAGGGTCCACCCTGAGCTCAGCTTCCTGGTCCCTACTTTTCCCTCCTTCTGGGTCGGAGGTAGTGTGTCTGTGGGACTGGCCCGAGTAAGGCGTGACAGAGCACCTGCGAGGAGGGGGGGGTCCGCGTCGCGCCCAACGCCTTTCTCGGCGACGCCGATGGGGAGAGCCACCAACGACCCTCTCTTCCCCCACGTCTACCTCACCCCTACCTTTGTTGCCGTCCTCGCTACGTAAAACAAGACTGGAGTCCTTTTTCGGGTCCCCAGCTCCCTGACCTTCGTCCTGTTTGTGGAACCCTGTTTCCTTGCTCCGCCGCGAGGGGGTTATCCCCGTGTTGTGGGGGCTGGGCCTGTGGGGGTAGAAGGGGGGCCTGCGCTTGCGCATGGTGTAGGGAGAGATGCTGGGGTAGTGGAAGTAGAAACGGGAAGAGGGCGAGTGAGGAGAAAGCGGGGAGAGCTCGTCCTGGATCTGATTGGTGGACGGACTCCTCGTGCGGTCAGGTGACCGGAAGGCGGAAGTGTCTCTGGCATCCATGCTCAGGTCTTGCAGGATCTCCTGCAGCTGCTCGTTGCTTATGAAACCTGGCCAGCCACCCCCCGTAACCGGCGGTGACATAATGGTATCTCCCGTTGGTCCGATAGAGTCTACCTGGGCTGGTCCGGACCATGTTGGGGACAGGAGAGTGGATCCCTGCACGTTGTTAGGATGAGTGATGGGGCTAGCCACCAATGCTTCCTCCACCGTAGTGACGTCAGAGTTTAATGTGGCAGCGGTTTTGGACTGCACTTCTTCAGAACATCGCCTTAGACTCAGTCTCTCAGGTGCCAACTCTGCCCTCCTTTGGTTGCTGCGGGAACTGTAAGAGCTACCAACAGCTGGGGGAGGAGAGAGGGGGCAAGGTTGTGGCTGGAGAAGAGGCGGAGGAAGGGATGAGGAGGAGGGATCATGATTTGTGGTAGCCAATGCCAGCGCAGAGGGTGGCATTGGGGGAGGAGGCACATATGGCGGGGGAGAGGCTGGCAGAGGCAGGGCGGAGACCAACACCTCACTCTCGGGCGCGGGGGGTGTAGCTGGCACGTCGGGATGTACCACTGTGGTCTGGGTGGAGCAGGAGTTGAGGTTGGGGTCGGAAGAGTCCATCTCTCCGTCCACGCGGGGGTGACTCACGGACATGAGCTTCAGTAGTTTGTCCTTGGCGTTGCTCACTTGTTCCTGCAGACTGTCGATCACCACATTTTTCTGCAATGCAGACAGAAAGAAGAAGAAGAAGGAGAGAGATGGAGGGGTAACATTGTGAGTTCATAAATACACTTTGCTACCAATGTAGTATAAACAGCATGGACCATATGTAAATGTGTGTGTGTGTTTGGCTGTGTATGCGTGACAGAGAGCATCAGAAAGAGAGCTTATCCGAACACTTGGGAAACCACAAATTGTGAAAACTCTGGGAAAATCACGTCAAACATCAAAGGGATTAGGCGCAGCAGTGACGCCCTTAGCTGGCTCGCAAACACACACACACACACACACACACACAGACCTGGGGCATGTTTTGTCTGGCCGTTTCCTAGCTCTGTTTAAACAGCCCCAGGTCCGAGAGGAGTGGTGCTGCGTATCTGAGTGCTCTCACTGGCTGAGTCATCTATGTAAATGATCTAACACCAAAAACTGCACCACGCGCCATATTCTCAGTCACAATTAATTACTGGTTTCAGGCACAATGAAAGATTAGCCATCATTACTTATAAGAAGGAGCCTTAGCGTTTGAGAATATAAATAAACTTGTACTCAAATCTGACACATTTCACATAATGCCACTGGTATAGGGTTCCTCGACTCAACAATGCATTGCGTGCCTAACTTTGAACTAGGCTAATTGCCTTAAAGGTGCGGTCACTTATCGCGTGATTAACTTTAAACTAGGCTGATTGCCTTAAAGGTGCAACCACTGGCCTTTGTGACAACTGAAATGCTTCAAGACCTAAAATAAGGACAGTATGTCTGTTCTGTTTTAGGACTAGGTCGTACAATCCCCTATTGATTTGCGGTCCTGAGATGTGAGGTGAGTTGAAGAATATCAGGTGACAATAGGCTAGTATCTTTTGCACATGTTGATACTACCACTTTAATGTTTCACTCCACCAGGGGACCGTGCCTCTTCATGGAGGTGTTTTCTCCCAGCAGGTCAATAAAAACTACAATTTACCCCTTTAACGTTTCACTCCTCCGGGGGACCATACCTCATTGAGGAGCCTCTTCATGGAGGTGTTTTCTCCCAGCAGGTCAATACAAACTACAATCTACCTCCTTTAACGTTTCACTCCACCAGGGGACCGTACCTCATTGAGGAGCCTCTTCATGGAGGTGTTTTCTCCCAGCAGGTAGTAGATCTCATCCTCGCTGTACATGGAGCGCAGGCTCCGACTGGGGCTGCTGAAGTATTTGGACATCTGACTCGGGTTTGGGTTCATCTCCTCCTCAAACTGCCTGCACTGGGTCAGCTGGGGACAGAGAGGCATGAGAAAGAGGTCAAGGGGTTATTAAAGTCTATAAATTGTAACAATGCTCTTTTCAACCATCGACAGCCTTATAAATCCTGCACCCAAAGTAGTCTCTTTTCCACCTCCACATGTGAGGAATTTGCAGCATGCTTCAGAGATAAGATAAAGAACATTAGGATGAATATTGCTCAGTTAATTCCAAATGTCTTGTCTTCTGATCCTCTTCCACCATTTGACCCAAAAACAATAGAAGGGTTAATGTGTGTTAACCGAATATTGAACTGGGGATCACCCTGGGAACCGCTCCCCTGCCGGTTGAGCTGCAGGACATTCCATTGACCTATATTCAGAGCCACCTCCACAGGTCACACCGGTAGCACTTCATACCTGCTTGAGTTAAGATCAACTCATAAAGGCAGTAAAAAACGAAACGAGCTTGGCACTTATCCAAATAAAAATTCTCTACGTGACCTTTCCCTGCAACTGAGCAGCTCATTAAAATGAAGTTTGAGCGCTTCGAGCCTGTGCTAGATTCAGCACTACGAACCAAACATAGATAAGACATACAGTACACACGTCATCGAGATGTAGACATGAGAATGTGATACCTCCTGCCCTCTCTGATCTGTCCTGTGTTCGACCATGCATGTTAAGGGAGTCTGCCAGGGGTAGAGGATCTTTTTGTGAAATCTTTTAGCGAGTGTTAAATGAGGTGCCACCAGCATCACCATATTGAGATGGCGGCTGTTGTGCCTGCCCCCATGATAGTCTACCAGAGCCGTGGGAGGAAGCGATAACGAGATGAAAGGTGTGTGTGTGTGTGTGTGTGTGTGTGTGTGTGTGTGTGCCCGTGTGTTTGTGTGTGAGCACATTGGTCTTTGTTCCACACACTTCCTCCCACCTCTTCCTGTGCATTCCGTTGTGTTACTGTCATCACACACACACACACACACACACACACACACACACACACACACACACACACACACACACACACACACAAACATACACACACATAGTCCCATATATCCTAGCCGTGTCTCACCTTCATCAACACACTAACTCTCTTGTTTCTATAGACATAGAGTCACTTGTGTCTCAATTGTCTGAACATACCACTGTGGAGTGTTTATCTACTGCAATAAGGACAGGTTCTTCACAATGACACTCTCAGACACACACACACATGCAGACATTCGAAAAATGTGCACACACACATGCAGAGGCATATGCACAAATTACAAGCACAGGCACGGACAGACAGACAGTCACAAAGAAACACACACACACACACACACACACACACACATGCACGTACACACACACACACACACAAACACACACACACACACACACACACACACACACACACACATACACACACACACACACACACACACACACACACACACACACACACACACACACACACACACACACACACACACACACACACACACATACACACACACACACACACACACACACACACACATACACACACAATTACTCAGTTCCTGAGAGTACATTGCATGTGCCTGTTTGCAGTGTGTGGTGGCAGGTCTGATGACAGGCTTGGAGTGTTTGTGTTTGGGTGAGTCAGCTCAGCCCAGCTCTGCTCTGCCTCTCATAGCCAGATGCACTCCTTCTCTCCCTCCCCCTCTCAAAACACCACACACTCCTTCCTCTCTCTCTCTCTCTCTCTCTCTCTCTCTCTCTCTCTCTCTCTCTCTCTCTCTCTCTCTTTCTCAACCTCAACCACCCCCGCTCCCTCTCTCTCTCTCTCTCTCTCTCTCTAAAAGTTGGAAAAACATCTCTCCCATCATCCCATCATCTCTCTTCCCCCTCTCTGTCTCATTTTCTCTCACTCCGATAGCTGTGTCGTTTTCGTCATGTTCTCTCCCTGAAATAGCCTAAGCAGTAAAGCACAGCCTGCCCACTGGATGGATCATTTCAGAGGCCTGAAGATGGCTGACAATACATTTCTTCCTCCTGTCACTCCTTCACCTGCACTGTCTCTCTCTCGGCCATGGTAATATACTCAGTCTCTCCTTCTCTCTCTCTCTCTCTCTCTTTCTCTCTCTCTCTCTCTCTTTCTCTCTCTCTCACACACACACACACACACGCAAACGCATCCACTAAGATACACATCATATCCTTATCTGTGTAACTCTCTCTTCTGGTAACAGTGTTCTCTCTATAACGCGTCTCCTATACATCTCAGCTAAACGGTGGCTGTAGATCAAACCGCTAACAGCTTAAAGGCCCTGAGGCTCACACTGGCGGCCATCTTGCCATGCGGGTGCCATCTGACCCCCACCCCCTCCCCACCCCACTACTAAAAGGCCCTGACTCATCACTTCCACCTGCTCTTTGCTGAGGTCGCTGCATCGATTGCCCAGAGTACGTTCATCCTTAAAGACGCTCAAGGCGCTGCCAAAAAACGCTCCCCCACCCCCAGCCCCACCCAAACACACACACACACACACACACACACACACACACACACACACACACACACACACACACACGCACACTCCGTTCGACATTTAAGTGTAAAATTTGCTTGCAAAGAAGGTCACTATTGATTTTCAATTGAGGCATTATATCCATGCATTTTCTCATTGAGCAGGCTTGGAGGGGCTGGTCCTCTCCAAAGACCTAAGGGTTGGTTAAGTCCCACTGGAAAGAGTGTGTAATGTTTGGTTTGTTGCTCAGGAACAAACTGAACAAATCTCTTCTCACTTCTTCTTGTTGTGTTATAATCCTTTTAGGAGAGTCTCAGTTTACAATTGTTTTCCATTTTGCCAGTTTCCTTTTGCCTTACTCAATTTATCTTAGACGTGTGTGTGTTTGTGTCCACGTGTGTGTGTGTCCACGTGTGTGTGTGCGTGTGTGTGTGCGTGTGTGTACGTGTGTGTAAGTAAGTTTCCTTCCAAAAAATCTTAAAAGCCATTGAGTGAGGTGCTTCTTTTGTTTGAAAGACTTCTTAAACTCTCCTGTCCCATGTTTGAGGCCAAAACATCATAATAAACTACACATAATGATATCATCCTGATAGTCATACTTCAGTGAAAGTGTCTTAAGCCCTTTTGCTTCCCTTTCTATTAGCGTTGTGTGCTCACCTGAGGGATGAACAACACACAGTTGATGGCCAGTGTGCAGATGAAGATGGCCCCCGCCACCACACCGTAGACCACGTTGGGCCAGGCGTGCAGGTACCGCGAGACTGGGATAGCCACCGCAGATGACATAGTCACCAGACAAACGGCCGCCATGATGGTCGGGGACTGGTTGACCGGAGGCAGGCTGACGTTGCTGGTCAGGCCAGCTAGATAGGTCCCGTAGAGAAGGAGAATGCCCTGAGAGAGGACCACAGTGTAGAATAAGGAGGGTTGTTCGAGATGGGGATTGTTCACATCAGTCTTTAATTTCAGAACTCTTACTGTTCACGTTTTGTCCATACATACAAGCAGTCAGTCAGTGAAAAAGCATTTTAGCATCTTAGCATGTAGCTATCATAAAAATAATATATTACTGTCACAAACGTTTATATGAAGATGAATTTAATGTATTTGTACGTATGCCGTTTCAGTCAGTTAATAAAATGTCCTTTTTAGCATCTTAGCATGTGGCTATCATACACATAATGTATTACTCTCCAAAACGTTCATCTTAAACATCTTAAATGTGCTAGTTTGTACATAAATGCAAGCAGTCAGGAAGTGAAAAAGCTTTTTTGTACTGTGATAATATAATATTGTAATAGAACATTTTGGATACACACTCTGAGAAAATGGGTACCTTGAGGACGGAGAGGAGAATAATCCAAAGGTCGGAGTACTGGGAGGAGCAGGAGTCCAGCTGGGACAGAGAGTAGGACACGTCCACCTCCACCACCTAGACACAGAGACGAGACATTACACACACTATACCACACCTGATCCTAAACCAGCAGAGAGACAAGACATAACACACACTATACCAAACCTCACACACAGTGACTAGTGACTGTTTACGGCAGAGATAGTGACACACACACACATTTTATTTCTGCATTTTACCCATCCAGGGTAATGATACACACAGTGATACACACAGTGAAGCACACAAACCCGGAGCAGTGAGCTGCTTTTGAGCGCCCGGGGAGCAGTGATTGGGGTAAGGTGCCTTGCTCAAGGGCAGTGCTCTACCACTTCCCCACCCACAATTTTCCTACTGGTCGGGGATCAAACCGGCCACCCTCCGGTTACCAGCCCGAAACCCTAACCAGTAGGCCACAGCTGCACACAATCACCACAGAGAGACATCACCACAGAGAGACATTACACACACTTTACCACACCTTACACAGATCTCTTCAGATCCCCCCCCACCACAACATAAATGTTCCTCTGACAGGGATCCGACATCACACACACTATGCCAAAAGTGATACAGATCCTTAAATAGCAAACAACAACAATATGATTTTTTTTATCTCAAACAAAATCTATCAAATCAACTGTCTGTATTTGGATGTAAGGGCGTTCAGTGTGGAGAGTGGACACTGTGCTCAGTACCTTGACTACTGCTCCAACCGAGTGTGTGCATTTGATTGGGTCGGCCAGACCCCAGGTGCCCAGAACCAGAATGTCTACCATGAGCAGCAAAGCCACCAGGCCCATCAGCTGGATGTCTCTGATGATCTGAAATATAATCACACACCTCAGCTAGTGTTCCTTTTGAATTCATATTTCTTTCTACAGTTTATACTGTGTGTGTGTGTGTGTGTGTGTGTGTGTGTGTGTGTGTGTGTGTGTGTGTGTGTGTGTGTGTGTGTGTGTGTGTGTGTCTGTGTGTGTGTGTGTGTGTGTGTTCAAAATGTAACTGGGACACCCAAGTCACTCATTTCCTGTTTTCCAAAATAAGGCAAAGCTGAGACGTGAGAAACCCTTAATAAAGCTCTGACTCACCACTCTCTTGTCAGGGATGCGCTGTGTGAACACTCGATACAGACGCCACGTCTTTCCCAGGATGGGTCCAAACACCAGTGTGGTCCCAATACACAGCGTCCACACCCGGGCCTGAGGGGAAAGATGGGGAACATGGCTGTCAGATACAAAGATACAGTAATCAACAGTCACACTGTCATAGCATCAAACCGTCATGACAATTGCTGATTATAGTTATAGTCAGTGTTGTACCTGAACGCGTTCATTGAACGAAAGTTCATGAACTCGTTCATAATTTTGGTGAACGTGAACTGAACGTTCTGTATTATTGCCTGATGAACGATACTGTGAACGCGTTCATTCTGGTGTCTGTGAACGGCACGTTCACTCTTTAATTTCGTTCAATTAGGTGCCAGATTTCTAGAGACTTCCAGGCGAAAAACACACATTTAACAGTCATTTAACAGTTTCACTGCGCTGCGTGTGCTTTATTTTACTGTCAATGCCTGGCAAGTGTGAGAGCGACAAAGTTGCATAGAGGCCGAAAGCGGTATTGCAGACATATAGAGATTTAGATTTTTTTTTTTTAGCTCGCAACATATTGAAAAAAAGAACTGAACTAGTTCATTTTTTGGAGCTGTGAACTTAGTTCAAATTTTTGAATTATGAACTATGAACTGAACTAGTTCATTTTAAAATGTGTGAACTATGAACTGAACTAGTTCATGTAGAAAGTGAACTTTCCCAACACTGGTTATAGTTATGTTAGGACATGGTCATGTTAGTCCACTGAAGCAGGGTTCGAGTAAAGTGTTATCAACATTGTACTGTGTGAAAGGGAGAACATTTTTCTGAGAACTAAAGAGAACATTCCAGGTCCAGCCAAGCAAATGTATTCCTCAAGCAGCACAGACGGACAACCGCACAGCGAAATACCAGTTGTGAAACCCAATCCTGGGTCCGCATATCTGTATAAGCTTCTGTTTGGTTCTGTTCACGTGGTACCAGTGCTAAAGCTTGGAGAAGCTAATGCTAAATGCCACACACTTGCATCAGGATTACGCACATCAATCCTGTGTAAACACAACAAGTCTCCTAAGCAGTTTAAAAGTCTCCACTGTTTAGCTAACAGCAAACCCTTAAGATGGCTTCTGGGGGCACAGTACAGTGTCAAGCTAGAACTCAGTACAGTGTGTTTGGTGCCGAGTACAGTGTGTTTGGTGCCGAGTACAGTGTGTTTGGTGCCCATACAGTGTGTTTGGTGCCCAATACAGTGTGATTGGTGCCGAGTATAGTGTGTTTGGTGCCCATACAGTGTGTTTGGTGCCCATACAGTGTGATTGGTGCCCATACAGTGTGTTTGGTGCTGAGTACAGTGTGTTTGGTGCTGAGTACAGTGTGTTTGGTGCCGAGTACAGTGTGTTTGGTGCACTGTACAGTGTGAGGCTAGATCTCAGAGGGGTGCGTGAGGTGCACAGTACACCATAAGAAAGACAGAGTGGGGTTCTGTCCTTCCTTTGACACCTACAGTATATTGCACTTGGTGAAACATCCATTGCTGCTGCTGTTGCTACTTTCAGGACAGTGAGTAAGTGTGTGTGTGAGTGAGTAAGAGAGAGAGAGAGAGAGAGCAAGAAAGAGAAAGAGAGTATAGTTTTGTGTTAAACTATTGTTGCTGCAAATGTGAATGCTTTGGTCTTCATGGAGGTCCAGGGAGCCGTGTAGTTAAACTGTGCACACACTGTGTTTGATCTGTGCTTAGTGGGCCTCTTAATAAAAGAGAGATGGATGATACATCAGTGGAGGAGGAGTAACAACATTATCTTTTATGAGAGCTGAATTCCTCCCCATCAGGTTCCATCCCCATCTTTCTCTTTTTCTGTCTCTCTCTCTCTTACTCTCCCTCTCTTCTATTCTCTCTCTTACTTACTCTCCCTCCCTCCTATTCTCTCTCCCTCCTATTCTCCTCTCTTCTCTCTGTCTTACTCTCTCTCTTACTCTCTTCCCTCTCTCCTATTCTCTCTCCTCTTACTCTCTCTCCCTCTCCTCCTCTTCTCTCTCTCCATCACTCTTTCCCCCACTTACTCTATTATTGTTATGGCCAATGGCCTGCGCCTCAGGGACTTCAAAAGGCAATAAGCAATATGGAGCCCTAATTTAATAGATGCACGCCGCAGGTTCTCTTCTCCACCGCGTCAGCACCAATGGGCCTTTCACCCAAAGGCAATCAGGCTCCCCTTCCCCACTAACCACTTCACTAACCTCTCCACTATATTCTACATTAATAATTTCCCTACTACCTAGTGAGGCTTCGGTGAGTGCTTATTAATGGGCCTGTATGTTAAATAATGTTCCTCTGTATCTGTGATAAAACTTTAAAAAATAAATAAAAATAAAGTGTTAGAAAAAATTATGTGAAGACTGCGGCAATGATTACTCTTTGGTTGGTTAGAACTGTGCTGGGCTTTTATCAATTTATCAGTGTCCTCTGGACTTGAACCAAACTAATGGTGAGAGGCTGGTCATCACAACACATGTCAGAAGAACTCATGTTCATGTCATGGTATGATTGGCTCAAAAGACATGGACTCAAAAACACACCCACAAAGGCTTTACACAACTCTAACGCCCTAGCGTCTCGACATTTCTATTCTATTCTATGAGTGCACACGTAACAATTCTTCCCTTAGCCATTAGTGCACTTTCACCATGTCCCAAGGGCAGCTCACAGCTCATTGCCCTTTCAGATTAGGGCTCATCATCTCCATATATGTCTACTGGTACCAGAAGATGAGAAATGAAGGTTGGCAGACCACTCTAAAAGCATTTTAGCTGTGTTGGTATGAGAGTCACTCACTGGGTATGTGTGTACTATGCACCTGTACCTGTGTGTGTGTGTGTGTATGTGTGTGAGAGAGAGAGAGAGAGAGAGAGAGAGAGAGAGTGTATGTCTGTGTGTGTGTGCGTGTGTGTCTGCCATTGTGTGTGTGTGTGTGTGCATATGTGTGTGTGTGTGTGTGTATATGGGAGTGACGTGTGTGATGTGTGTTTTGTGTGAGTGTGTTATGTCTGTGTGAATGTGCATGCGTGTACGTGCGTGTGTGTGCATGTCTGTGTGTGTGCATGTGTGTGTGTGTGTGTATGAGAGAGAAAGAGTAAGTTTGTGTGTCTGCTTGTGTGCATATGTGTGTGTGTGTGTATATGGGAGTGTGACGTGTGTGATGTGTGTTTTGTGTGAGTGTGTTACGTTTGTGTGAATGTGCATGTGTGTGCATGTCTGTGTGTGTGCATGTTTGTGTGTGTGTGTATGAGAGAAAAAGAGTAAGTTTGTGTGTGTGTGTGTGTGTGTGTGTGTGTGTGTGTGTGTGTGTGTGTGTGTACCTGCAGTACTGCTCTGGGCCCCATTCCCTGCATCAGCGTCTTCTCTTCAATAGCAAACAGGAAACCACTGCTGTAGGTCAGAACGCTTCCACACAGGGTCAGCACATTCAGATTGGGACTGGACATCTTCACGATCCTGAGACACACACACACACACACACACACACACACACACGTTACAATGCAATATGCACACACACATATGCAGACAAACAGACACACACACAATGGCTCACACATGCACATAACTAGACAGACACACACACAGACATACACTCTCTCACACACACATACACACACACACACACATACACACACACACACACACACACACACACACACACACGTTACAATGCAATATGCACACACACATATGCAGACAAACAGACACAAACACAATGGCTCACACACGCACATAACTAGACAGACACACACACAGACATACACTCTCACACACACACATACACACACACACACACACACACACACACACCCACACACACACACATACATACAACTGACAAAAGAGGAATGCCATTGATAGTGACAGAGGGGAGTGCAATATTGTTGCTCAGAGAAAGATGACAAGAGACAAAAGATAGATAGAGAGAGATCAAGAGCAAGGAAAGGAGGAATGGAGGGACAAGTGAAGAGAGAGAGATAGAGGGAGAGGGAGAGGGTGTGTGTGTGTGTGTGTGTGTGTGTGTGTGCGTGCCTCCTCACCTGTTGTTCCTAAAGCGCAGGGTGAAGAGGAGGAAGAAGAGGGTCAGCAGGATTCCACAGGAGAGCAGCGTCCACACCACAGCACACAGCACTGGAGACAAAGAACGCCCCTGCACCTCCATCACCCTCTACACACACAAACACACACACACACACACACACACACACACACACACACACACACACACACACACACACACACACACACACACACACACACACACACACACACACACACACACCACACACACACACACACACACACAGACACACAGACACACACACCCACACACAGACACACGCACACACACAGAAACACAAATTCATTGTAAGATAATTTTGTCAGATAAATACTTATTTGATAAAAACATTTATAAGTCTTTGTGTCTGTGTGTGTTTGTGTTTGTATGTTTGTGTGTGTGTGTGTGTGTGTGTGTGTGGGTTAGTGTGTGTGTTTACCCCTGTAGAGAGGGTGCACAGTCTCTGCAGTATGTCCCAGCCATCCTGGCCGCTGAGCCGTGGGTGGATGTAACACACTCCTGACTCGCACTCGGAACTGCAGTTCGCCCCCAACTGCATGACTGCACCTGCTATTTCCTCAGCTCACACACACACATCCTGAAATGGACACACCCACACACACATACACACACAGTGAAACACACCATTAGACAATGCACATTCCGAGAGGAACTCCCAGACCCACCTATTGAGTGACAGTCCCGTATGGCCTTTTAACATTTTTCTTTTCCTTTAATATCCATAATCTTGTGTGGAGTGCTTTGTAGTATCCTAATGAACTTCCCAGTTGTATGGTTTCATCTCATTGCTTCTCTGACAACCATGTGAAATCTCTTGATACAACACTGTTTAGCTACTTTTGGTGTAAATAATGGAAGGTGTGTTGCTAAACAGATTTTTGTCGTGTCATCTAATTTGTGCTTTGGTTTACGGCAAGGAGTTTGTGTGGGGAGAAAAGTAGCTTTGCTAAAATGCTCTTTGTTAGTTTCAAATCTGCCAAATGCCACCTGAGGTCAACATTACTGCAGGTGCCAGAGTTCTCCCCCAATCCACTATTCCAATACCATGTCTTACCACCAGAGAGAGACATTTCACGCACTCTCACCAATACATCCAATGCAATGCCCCCAGCATGTAGTACCATGGGACCCAAAGTGTTGAAGCATTAGCCTGGACAATGCACGATTAGGAGGAAGATAACATTGTTTAGAGCAACAGAGTCTTATTGCTAATTGAGAGCAAATTTGGCAGGAGTTACCATGCCGCCTCCAGGGAACACAACAATAAGTAATAATGTCAAGTCTGGGTGGAAGGATAAGGTCGAGGGTCATGGGAAAAGTGGCTGTTATCTGTCGAAAGACTTTTTGGATCGGATTCAAAAAGCAATTCCAAATAGGCAGAGGAGCACACAACTCCTCATTGTCCGACAAAAGTTGCATGCACTTAATTGCTGAAGGTTGAAAAGCCATCAAAGAGACTGTAAAACCAGTTCCAAAAACCACCAACCAACCAATCTACTTCTGAGCAAAAAGTCCATTTCATGTATAACTTAATGTGAATGTATGCGCTTATATGAGTGCATGTGTTTAATGTATAGCATAATGTGAATGTATGTGCTTATATGACGGCATGTGTGCAAGTATAACTTAGTGTGACTGTATGTTCTTATATGAGTACATGTGCGTATGTGTTGCCTGAAACTGTATTTCAGTTGCGAGGAGTGACCTAATAATATACATATTAAAAAATGTACATACACCATAGTCACGCAAACTACTTCACACTTCGGCACACACACACACACAAAAGGGCACACACACACACACACACACAAGGGCACACACACGCTAACACACACAAGGGCACACACACGCACAAACACACACACACACACACACACACACAAGGGCACACACACACACACACACACAAGGGCACAGACACACACACAAAAGGGCACCACACGCACACACACACACCCACAAGGGCACACACACATACACAAGGGCACGCACACACACATAAGGGTCACACACACGCAAACACACACACAAATGCACAAACACACTCACACACACACACAAACCCACACACACACACTGATCTCCCGCTGCTTTTATGAGGTAGTGAGTGTTGCGCTGTACCGACATGTTGCTGATGACGGCCAAGGGTTCCATACACCGTGACATCACCTCATCCCCGCTCTCTCTCTCTCGCCCCAGCGCTAAACACCACTTTCCCTCCTGTCAGCGTGTGTGGGTGCAGCCATGACAACGTCATCGCTCCACGGAAATATGAATGCTTGGGTTTATGTGGGGGGGGGGGGGTGGGAGGAGGGGGCGAGGGGTAGGTGTGGGGGGTGAGGGGCGGAGGAGCGTGTCTGTGTTGTAGTGTCTGTACCATATGAAGTGTCTGTACTATATGTAGTGTCTGTACGGTATATGAGTCAGTGGTGTGACTGTGTTCTGGTGACAGGGCAGGTGTCTGAGAACCAAGGTCATACCCACCAATGAGGACATAATAATAAACGTCGTGAAATAATTGCCTATAAATAGCTCTACTTTGGGTCTAGAAATATATTGCTCAATGCAAAGATAACCCACTGTCTCATCTGATCACCGTCGGCGGCGTTGCTTTGCAGTGGGTGGAGTGGATGATCAAGTCATAACTACAAACTCTTTTTCAACACAGTGCTTCTTTGATTGTCAACAAACCAGCCAGACAGCTGAATCCGCCATGCGTGAATGGATTCTACTAGCGGACTGCTTATAGTCTAATGCCGTTCATCCTCAGACATCGTCTGACGAACAGCTCCTGTACGGTCGCGCTCCACACACACACACACACACAGCTTCTGTAGGCTACAGGTGCGCTACGTTAAAGAGTGCCCGTTCATCATGATGGCAGCTATTTTTTAGTTTTCCTTGAGAGAATTCACTTGCAGGCTTACATTAATTCCAACCATCCAAATTCAGGCTGCTTAACTTTCAACAAAGTTTTTTTGCTTAAAAATATCAATTGAGTATCAGTTGGTATCTGGGTGTACGATGGTGAAATAGAGAGCGCAGACTGGGTGCATCACGTGAGGGAGAGTGTGTGTGTGTGTATATAAGTGTGTCCGTGTGTGTGTGTGTGTGTGTGTGTCTGTCGGTGTGTGTGCATGTACACATGTGTGTGTGTGTGTGTGTGTCTGTCTGTCTGTCTGTGTGTGTGCATGTAGACGTGTGTGTGTGTGTGTGTGTGTGTGTGTGTGTGTGTGTGTGTGTGTGTGTGTGTGTGTGTGTGTGTGTGTGTGTGTGTGTGTGTGTGTGTGTGTGTGTGTGTGCATGTCAAGTGTCTGAGGTGCTACTGAGGCGGGTCATCAGCGTTGTGTGTAAAAGAAAGGAAATTTGTCCACGACACGCTTCGAAGTGACTCAAGTGACCCAATGCTGGTGAACACACAGGTGAGGGCAGGTAAGTGAAGGGCCACAAAGGAAGCAAACAGTAGGGCCTTATACATGTGCCACTGAGATCAGATCAGTCTATCGTATCGTATTCGCGTGTAGGTGTTAAGATTTTCAAGGGAAACGGCTCTTGTCGTTACGTATATACATGTGCAAAATGTGATACATTGCCTCGGGCATGCGCAAAGACCACGGAGATGTGCTCCCACCTGGTTTGTTTACTAACAACATCAACGTGGATCCGCATCGTGCACAGGCAGTGTAGTGGTTTAAAGTTCCCTTCTTTCTATCAGCATATAGTTCTTAATATTTTCTTTGAATAACCACTCTCGGATGGAAAGAAAACGAGTCTACGCGTGGATGTGTTTCAACAACAGTAGAAAACTGTGTTTGCTCCGTCTTTGACTGGACTCATAATTATATGACAGTGGTATTAGTTACAGTTGAGACACCCTAAATAACTTGCATGCGCAGCAATCCTGAGACGTGATTTTTAGTTTGCACATGAATACTAACGTCTTCTTTGATCCCAGGAAATTTGAGCACATAACCCATCTCCCTTACGGAGATATTGGCGAAAGTTGTTTAACCTACTTCATTGTAAACGTCTAGTTTTTCAAACGTGTCTAGTTTTTGTGCAGTAGTGAATAGAGTCTCAGTCTACTACACTATACATAGCATATCATGTTTGTAGAAAATGATTAAGGTGCAACAAATGCCAATAAGCATATTTAAATTAAATGATTCACATTGCAAGTAAAATGGTGCGGCTGGAGCACAGGGAGGGACAACGGTGACGCAGTTTGGATATAGCGACAAACATTTATGTGCTGTAACAAACAGTGTTAACCAGTATGTGAGTAACGTGGCTTTTATTAAAACATAGCGTGTGTAATGTGTAGCTACTTCATTCCGTTTATTAACCTTTCCGGCTGTCTGTATTACTAGCCAGCAGCAGACGTAAAGGAAAGGGACTTAACCCGAAGTTAAAAACATGTAATCTACTGGAGCATTTTACTCCCCCGCAATCTCTCTACAAACTTCCATATAGACGCGGGATCAGCAGAGGAAAATCTACTTTCCTTTTGGGAGAAACCAGGCCAGTCGTTCCCACGACTACAGCACCTTGCAAAACGAATTATATGCGTTCCAGCAACAGGTGCTGCGAGTGAGCGCTCCTTCAGTGCAGTAGGGCGCGTTATAGAAGCCAGGCGCTCTTGTCTGAATCCTGACTGTAGATGCAATTTTATTCCTGCATAGTGCTAAGACAAATTCTAAATAGAACGAAAGTTAGGCATATCAGCAGAGGTATATTTTGGTTACATTAGGATGGCTACGTTTATAGCTTGCGTTTTGGGCGCACCACAATGCCAAGAAGTTTATCGCGACTGTAATGGCATATTTCATTGTGGGGGTGATTGATAGCTTAAGGCTTACGAGACACGGTGTTTTCCGATGTTTAACTGAGTCCTCTCTGTCTCTATCACACACACACACACACACACACACACACACACACACACACACACACACACTAACGGAAGCAAAAAAGGTTTAAATTAAGTGACATCCCTCAAATGTCGCGTCTCCCGCAAACCTGCAAGCTATGAGTCAGCTGTCAGTATTGGAAGAAGCCTTAAAGTCTTGAAGATGAAACTTCCTGGGTTATTTTGTTTCGTTAGGCTATTAGTTATATTTTAAAACAGCCAGTCATTGTAGCCTACCACTCGTGGAATAAGGAATTTCAAAGAGATGATGGAGTGAACTTTCTAGCCTCTACTTTTCTAGCCTCCTGTCACCTTCTCCCCCCAGTCACGCACCGCCTCCCCCATGACACATCGGCCTGATTTGACACGCCCTTTTCTAAGCCGAACGATCGTGGTAAACCACCTCTCTCGAAAGCTTCAGACGATCGGCGGAAAAACGAACAGTTCACATCTAGACCCCTTATACATGAGGCAATTGTAACACGTTCGCGAGTTTATATCGTGGTAGACGCGATGTAACAGCTTTACATTGACGCATGTATAAGGGGCTACTGTTCAGGCGTCACCCAACAGGCAGCAATGTGCAGTGGAGAGGAGAATATAGAGCAAAACTATAGCCCAATAGCATAACTTTACTAGGAACCTCTACCAGTTGGTCTGATTCTCACGCCCCAAGCCTTATTCATAAACTGATACTGTCAGAGAGGTGAGTCTGTTTGTGTCTAAGTTCTAAGAGTGTGTGTGTTCTGAGGATATGTTTTGGGGATGCATATTTACATTCCATGTAATCATTCCCACCTCAGTTCTCCCGGAAAATTCTCAACATTTTTCCCCATCTTCAAACCACATTCCCGGGACGGTAGTTTTGTTCTTCGGAGTTAGCCATACAATTGCAGCTTTGCTGTGTGTTTATTAAAAAAATTACATGACACAAGACTTTTGGGGAGCTCAACTGAAAAGGCTTTTCAAAGACGTTTTTTGGCAACATTTTCCTGGTCCAGAAATGTAAAGTTAACCTTCATGACCTCTCCGGGATTTATGTTACCGTGGGAACTCAGCATGGTGTAGTGCTGAGCCCAATGGTCTTTTCCTGGTTAAAGTCCCGGAGTGTCAGTGAGGCAGTTTAGTCAGTTTAGTCCTGAGCAAAGTGACTGTGTGAGTGCGTGGGAGGCTTTAGTCCTGAAGCAAAGTGTGAGAGTGTGACAGAGTGCTGGGGGTGAAGTTGTCTGATATGAGTAAATGGTCTTGACTCTGGGTGTCTTGCCTATATGTGAGAGAAGAGTGTGACTGTTTACATCTGACTAATCTTTGATTTTGCCTCTTGTTTATCAGAGGGCTTGCACCTGTTAGCATGTGTGTGTGTGTGTGTGACTACACCTCTATGAGTGTGTGTGTGTGACTACACCTCTATGAGTGTGTGTGTGACTACACCTCTATGAGTGTGTGTGTGTGACTACACTTCTATGAGTGTGTGTGTGTGACTACACCTCTATGAGTGTGTGTGTGTGACTACACTTCTATGAGTGTGTGTGTGTGCAGTCCAATAAAAATACATTTCTCAGACATTCCCACAGACAGGTGACCCAGAGAGACAGTTTATATCTGCCAAACACACACACATGAGTCAATCACAGCCAGATGACGGGGCATTGTAAAACTATCCTTCATACACATGATTGACTGGCACAGAGACCCTTAAGCAGTCTAAAGTGGCTAATTAAAGGGGCCTGGCAGACATTTGAGTGTGTCATTACATTTCAGGGTTATTTACAGACATTGTGACAAAGGATATTAGTCCAGAAGAGAGGTGTGAGACCACAGACATATCCATATACAGCATGTCTATGTGTGAGATGCAGTGCTCTTGAAATGCATGGTAGTCAGCTATGAAGGAGGCATAACCACATAGAAGAGTGAAAGTCAATGAGCTCTCACAGTCATGTCCACCAATTACACACTACTTACTGTAAACATCAACGGCTAATCCAACAACCATCTGATAGACGGGTTCATGTTGAACATTAATCTGATAATAGCCCACAAGCAAAGGGGTTCATTACTTTTATATACAATAAATAACTTTCGCTTTACTGATAGGATTGAGGCCATGCTTGCGGCCAGTGGACTGTTCAAACAATGCACTTTGGAAATGCCTACAATTCCTTCCTCGAGTTGTATTGTCATCTTTCCTATTTTAGATCTGTCGTTTACGGCTTCCTGCAGGCATAACCGGCGGAGAGAAGCATTTCCGACCATTTTTCACTCAGAGCTCTCTGTCGTTCACATGGGAGCGTTTCACAGACAGCGTGAGCCCTGCCGCCCGCCGAGAACGGCGTGTGAAGCGTGCTGGGCAGTCACAAATTCTGGCCGCCTTGAAAACAAGATCAATACATACCTAGCAACGACAGTCATGTCGAGTTGTTAAGGAGAGACCCCTCTCCTTTGTAATTTCATCACTGCCAGCAAGAGCGGGAAAGAGCGATATTCTGTCCCTGCGTCCTGCAACTGTTCTGCAATAGCCTTTACGCACCTTGAGCGATGCCCTCGAAGTTCAAGGGGCACTGTGAGGCTACCCCACAACTCGTGGCTTTTAACTGTGGTGAATCACAGATTTTGCACTTGGTTTGGTTGGATAATATTAGGCCTATACATGCTTCTTATGCGTTAATTGTGTATTTACACATTATTTGGAAAGGCACTGTGGCATTCATGTATTAGATTGTGCAGAGGTACGAGTGCTGTGACTTTGTCTAGGCCTTAGGCCTTTGCTCTTATGGTTAGTAATGTAAATGTGTATTAAGTTAAGGATATTAAGTAAAGTATGTAGGTGTTGTTTCTTACTTCCCATTAAATATCAGAGGATTATCACCACTGTCAAAGGTCTCCTCCGCTATCATTGTCTGTTGGATGACAGGGGTGGATAGGGCACCGGTTACAGGAAGAACCTTAACTCGTGACTGCACAGCCAACTCTAGTTTTGCGCCTCTGCACGTCTCTGACTGTGTTTGAAATCGTTTAAGAAATCCACTTCACTGGATTGGACTAAAGTGATTAGCTAAAAACTTAGCAGGTAGACAAGAGCATACTGTGCGCTGACCGCAAAGGTCGTGGTCCTTTCAGTCGCACACAATAAGGGCATTGACTTCATTCTTTTATTAATATAGTCCCCAATTCCAGTCATCATTTTTTTCTTGGCACAATACAATCTCTCCTTTAAGACTACAAAAGGGTCACAGTCGTTAGACCTCCAAATGAAAACACGGCAATTACAGCAAGTGCACAAAGCTTGGCGAGTGTTTGAGGTTTGGATAATATTGAAACATTCCTCCTCACCCTGTAATCCGTTTAGCAATTTAATCTAAGCTGATCAAGTATAAGAATGCCACTTATTAGTATACCCCCCATCAACTCCCTCGGACTCCGTAGTAACCAATGCAGGGAAAGTTGATCCCTTTGACCAAAGACATGAAAGCTACCATTCAACCCCACACGGCACACGCCATGGGCGGCCGCATTGGAGCTGGTGGCGACGGCTTCCTCGCTCCTCCCGCTCTGAATACCAGTCAACGTAATTAATGTTAATTTGAGTACCGTCCAGTAGTTTCTGACATATCATTAATTCAGGCTGTTATGGGTAATAGTGAATAGTCACATTAATTTGCGCAAAAAGTCTCCTTAATAACGCATTAGATAGTCTGCACTATTCGATACCACTGTACGCAAGCTATTTTACATTACAGTATCACATTACGTTAGAGGTGTATCACCTTAATTGCATATTTCGCTATTTATCTGACAAAAAAAGTAATATCAAGCCAAATAACCTGAGCCAAGCATGCTGTGCCAACTAAATCCAGTATGTTGGTATGTCATGGAGGTCAGTTGTAGATGGAAAGCGCACAACAAAAACACTTTAAAACTCCAATGGACAACAAGAGAACATACCTGAGCCGAATGTAAGAGACTTCTGTCAGGCTAGCGCATGGATTATTCCGTTGTCGCTCCACGGCTGGAGCTCCATGGTGGTAGTTTCGGAAAACGAAAGAGAAGGACCCATTTATGCACACGTCTGTCTCATCTCAATGAATTCTCCGGCAAATCTGTGAAGTAGCTGAAACCTTTTTTTTTTTTTGTTGCGCACACTGAAATACTAAATTACTCTAATGATTTTCGTTGTGGCAAACAATTCGATATGCGGATACAAGAGTGCGAATCTTTTGCCAAAGGTTAAGCGTCCATAGAGAGGCGAGTATGCAGTCAGGAGAATGTCAGCGAATTTGAGGGAGTGTGAGAGTGAGAGGCGCTGTAATTAATAGGTAGCAACAGCAGGAGGAAGCCTAGCAGGGGCGGAGGGGGGTCAGACGATGAGCCATGTATATAGAACTCATGAATTTAAACAGTCTGGTATCGATGGAGTATGCCTAACTGTTCATATGTCTGGGGAAAAAATATTGACTACGCCTAGATTGGCTGTAGTTGGTCCCCAAACTGTTCGAAACTCATAGGTTAAAGAGAGATCAAAGGCTCGTAAAGGTTCGTCAGGATTCAGCGGAAAGGTGAATCGGAATATTAAGAAAACGACCCAAACATTACTTTCATTACTTTTAGTCGGATGTTTAGGCAACAACTTAGAATCCATCATTACCACATGCTTATTTTCTACGTCATTCATTCGCCTTTGCCTAGAGGGACAATGCTTAATATCCAATTTATATAGGAACCAGAAAACACACAATAACTAGTGTAATAGGTTTTGTGGTGAATTCATAGGATCGGAACAATAGGCCTGTCAAAACAGGAGGCGAGTTTTACACTACATAGGTGATGTCAACCATGTGTTCTGGGAGGATGATGAACTCTGAGTTTGTCCCTTGGGACAGGGTGGCGTATGGGACAAAGAGTAGGCTAACCCATTGCGCTCTAATACGTGGGACACTGTGGGAGGGCAACACCAAACCTAATAAATAACTCAAAATACCACAGCTGGCCCCGTGGAAAGAAACACAGTTGTGTTGATTAAAACCTTGCCCGTCCATAACAAATCTACGGGCAGATAGGTTAATGGTGATTCTGTGGGGGGAAACGCACACGCGTGTCAAGACAGGGAATAATCTCCAATGCCTACATTGGTTTTCACAGGTTCAAAGGTGCGCCTAGAAGTCTTTTCATGCGCGACTCGTTAGCGTTCTCTGTCGAACCCCAGGTAACATTCTTCAGCTCTCGTTCCACCAGCCGCAACCGCATAGGCGGAGGGTATTATTAAACCTTCACGGGGATTTATGTTATGAGGCGGCACACGGGGTCATTCCTGGCAAGGGAGTGTCATTGCTTCTGTGGTTTGGAAGGAGAGAGAGAGAGAGACAAAGAGAGAGAGAGATAATGCAAGTTGAGAAGAGAAATATGGCATAGGTCTATACAGTGTAAGGAGATAAAAGAATATTGCGCTCTGCTTAGATTCAGGAAAAGGGCAGTTTTCGGCAAATGGCTAGCCGTATATTTTTTTACATTGCCTTAATCCAATATGTGCATTAGTGGTATGAGAGGTTAAGAGAGACATCATTTTCAGACTTCCACTGCTTCCCACACGTTTTCCTGTTTCCCTTCCAATCACGGGGGCGTTCCATAAAAGGCCTGGAAACAAACTGGTGGCCGCAGGGGAGGTGAAGGTGATTGGTTTTTTGAGCTTTTACGGTTTATTTCAAAATGAGCGGTAAAGGACACACTACACACTATTCATAGACAACTCTATTTCATGGATAATGTCTTCCAAGGACAGGTTCAAGGGACCTTTTTGAGTAGTATAAATGGTGTTATAATGCCTCAAGGGTAATGACACTGAGCGATTCACAAAGTACTTCAGGAGATCCCCGCCATCCCATTTCTTCGACCAAGGCCTTCTGCTGGTCGATAATTTCCATTAACAGCTAACCTCTTAAGCTTGAACTTTACTTGTGAAGTTTGGCAGTTGATTTGGTGTGGTTTTACTTTCACCCAATAGAGGGCGCTGTTTACCATCATATAGGGAAATAATAGCAGATGGGTCAGTGGGCTAACACTGTTACTGTGCTTGTATGGTCTACGATGAGGTCATACATGTTATAATGTCTTGCTCTCCCAGGGGTATTGTTTCTTTGTATGTGGTGGTACCAGTAACATGCACTGGCTGATGCATATAAAAACAGCTTCTCAGATCATGCAGACAAGCCACCGTCAAGACTTCTCAGGCCCTGTCACTGCAAATAGTGTGTTCCACCCAGTGTGGTTGGTTCATCAAATGTAAACTCAGCAGCGTTTCACCACCACCACACAACACCAAACCACATCTCTCTCTCTCTCTCTCTCCACCTCTTTTTTTTCTCTCTAGCTCTCCCCCTCTCTCTCGACAAGATGCTGGTCAGGGCACCACATCAAGGGGAACCCCAAGACGTCTCACCCTGGTCCCTGGCGGCCTGTACCCATCCTGCAGTGTCTAAAGATGTCTTTGCTGGGGTGACAGATGAGTCATCTGTAGCTCAGTGATTGGCGGCAGTGTCACAGCTGGTTGCTGGGAAAGCCAGTTCATGCCCTACGCTAAGGGCACATTTAAGGGCTCAGTCTTAAGATGCCTACTGCCAGGGCGTTTGTCTGTGTGTGTGTGTGTGTGTGTGTGTGTGTGTGTGTGTGTCTGTGTGTGTGTGTGTGTGTGTGTGTGTGTGTGTGTTGTGTGTGTGTGTGTGTGTGTGTGTGTGTGTGTGTGTGTGTGTGTGTGTGTGTGAAGAGACAGTTTGTGTGTGTGTGCATGCATCTATGTGTTTGTGTGTGTGTGTGTGAGAAAGAGTTTGGCCACATTTAGCCACATTGAAGAACCTGCTGCCAGGGTGGGTGTGTGTGTGCGTGTGCGTGTGAGTGTGTCTGTGTGTGCGTGCATGTGTATGTTTTGTCTGCCCCCTCATTTCTGCATCCCTCAGGTTCTTCGTCATGCATCACACCACCACCAAACACAGAAAGAAAGCAGACTTCATCGGGGCTTCCCTTCCATAAAATGTCAGAAACCGGTGGCACTTAAAATCACTCTACAATCTGCCTCTTATACTACCACTTATCACGGCATTGAAGAGTCCTTAGTGCTTCACCACAGCTATGTCCCTTATCCAACCCTAAATGATTTGGGATTCCACGCACTAAAAGCATTTCTACCAAAGATCATAAACTTTTTTCTTTTACAGCTTCAGTCTGAGGCTGTAATCTTCCAAAAGCTTATTACCAGAATCTCTGAGACCAGCGAGCTACTGCGGCTTACCTGACATCTTTCATTACCATATTTGGATCAGTTGACGCACGCCTATCTGGTCTATTGAGACCCAACAATGGACTCCCGTCTCACTTTACACGCACTGAATGTGGATCGGTGTCTCTGGCCTGGATCAAGTTCACCTTCAAAGCAGCTGTACTGCACTCCAATTCCGATGGGAAAAGCCTGCTTAAATATTTCAGTAAGGCCAC
>NC_137924.1:28159673-28209673 GCF_963457725.1 Sprattus sprattus
GCTCCAATCCCCCAGAGCACAAGGGCTATTCATGCTTCTTGGTGGTCAGACGTACACAGTTACACTCTATATACGACAGGCTTTAATCTGAACACTGATCACTGAAGAACATACACACCTCATACACACACACACACACACACACACACATGCACACATCTCACAGACACACACACGCACACACGGCTTACTGTAGAAACATGTCTGCACAAAACAGACACGAGCCGTTGGGGTTTAATGTCTACACGGAGAAGTGCAACTTTCACTCTTATAGTCTTAGTCTCATACTACATAAGCCGTCATTTACACACTGACACACCAAACCGAGTCCTCTAGAAAAGCCTGCCGACAGCACAAGGAAAATATTCATTATAGCATCCCTGTGTAAACGGAACTTGAGACTTTTAACATTGCTTACACCCTTCACACCTAAACTCTTAAAATATAAAATACAAATCAGATAGAATTGCTAAACTGCTGCTTCTTGTTTAACTCTCTCGAATGAAACTAAGATCAGCAGCCGGTAATGATCAAACTTCACCCACCTCATACCAACTGCAGGATTACGACTCCTGCTTCTCTTTGGGTCAGAATCCAGGCGACAGGATACCAGGTCCTGTGTGCTGATACCAGGTACCATCATCTGCTTTTAATCTGTATTCCGGAACATTCTGCGGATGTCCGCTGAATGTCTGTTGGTTTGTTTGGAGGTTCAGACTGCTGGGATTCTTGAAAGAGGCTGGTTGTCCAGTGTGCGGTCGACTGAGTGCGAATGGAAGGTTTTGTGGTTGGGTTTTTGTGTGTCAGGGCTGTTTTAATTGTGCTTGCTTGTGTTTCACTGTGCAGTCTCTCATGGGTTGATGTGTCTCAAGTTGCAGATCACAGTATCTTCTCATCACTGATACACACGCATGCTCGCACACACAGACACACACACACACACACACACACACACACACACACACACACACAAAGACACCTTACGCACACACACACACACACACACACACACACACACACATTTAGGTGTTACCTTACACCCTTAACATCACCTGGCATGTGTTTAGAGATAACATCAGGGCATTCTGATTCCATACACACAGAGCTATAAATCATCCCTGAAAGACTATTTAATTCTTCTCAGAGAACTAAAAAACGTATTCCAATTACCAAACACACACACACACACACACACACACACAGTCAACCGCACACTCTTGTGGTTGGATCACAATATCTATCTAAAAAAAGTGTGTGTGTGTGTGTGTGTTTGGTGGGGGGGGGGGGGGGGGGGTTTGTTGCAGAATGCAGAAATGGTGGGGCGATCACATCTGAATAACACACTGAGTTCTAATAAAACCTGATTGACATTAGGTAATTACAATGGTCTAAGTGGGAGAACCTCACACTCTCAAGGGAATGCCTTTAAAAGTGCACTGTTTTGACTACCAAATGCAAGGTTCACATTCAAACAAAAACATGAATAGCTGTGTAATGGGTGTTAAAAGCTTGTTACTTAAGCAGTTCAGCCGTTTCAAATGTGGCTAAATAGTAGTGTGAAAAGGCTGCCAATAGGTCGGCTGAAACAAACCTGTGACTAATATATCAAGGCAAAAAATGACACTCTTGGCCTGGTTTCCTAACTGGAAAGCCATGTATACACACACAGATTTGTAAGAGAGAGAGAGACACACACAAAGAGAGCGACAGAAAGAGAGACAGATAGAGAGAGAGATACATATAGAGAGGTAGAGAGGGAGAGAGAGAGAGACAAAGGGGAATAATAGTAGACATAAAAGGACAGAGGTGTGCATCTCCCATTAATGGTCTGAAGAAGAAGAAAACAAATCTAAGACATTAAAGAACACATAAAAGGAGAAGAGGAGAAAGAGATGTTGGTAGCCATAGTTAGGGACTCATCCAGGCGGGATGGGAAGATGATCTGGACAGCAGCAGGGGGTCACAGGGAGAGAGCAGCAACACAGCCAATCATAAAGGAGAAGAAGAAGTGGTCAAACAAACTACAAAGTAAACAGCACCTCTACCCCATACACCAATCAGTCTTTAAGGGACTAATCAGGCGGGAAAGAGGGAGGGGAAGAGGAATAGAAAGAAAGAAAGTGTGTGTGTGAGAGAGAGTAGAGCCATCTGTGTTGCTATGGCTTGGCAGTGTTTGCTTTTTGAAATGAAAGGATGGCCCAGATTGTATACAGACAAAAGAGTTTGGGCATACATGCACACACACGCAGACGCATGCGCGCGCACACACACACACACACACACACACACACACACACACACACACACACACACACACACACACACACACACACACACACACACACACACACACACACACTCACACACACACACACACACACACACACACACACACACAATTGCTCCAAGGTGAAAAGAATATCTTTAGCATGCAACCCAAGAGAAGACTAATGCGTTCATATGCAAATGTGAGCGGTTTCAGGGCACAAATGAACTCCCCCCCCTCTTTCCACCACTCTCACAGAAAACAGACACAACCGCAGCCCACTCCATCATCTTACCAAAGGGTTTTCAAGTGCAAGTACCAACACACAGCACCCCCCCCTCCCCCTGAAGAACACAAAGGGCAGAACAGCATGTCTCACTTTTGTCCTCTTCTCTGGTGAGATGTGACACGTTTGTTGAGGCCCTGTGCCTGTGTGTACATGGGAACACCCAGACTGATAGTAGTGGGTTATCAGACAGTCGTCAGTGTCTTTCGCAGTGAGACGATGTGGCTGAGATTACCTTATCAGTCCATTATGAGACACTTAGAGACGGCTGAGACGGGGAGACGGCTGATTGGTCAGATAACGCAAGACCACTGATGTCATTACCCAGATATGGTGTTATCTCTCGACCGGGGGACGTGTTGGCACTGAAGGGGAGCACTGACTGACAGACACAGCCTGGATTCCACTCCTCTCATACTTCTTTCTCTATTTTTTAATTTGTATTTAGCCCAAATGTACAGTGACGTACACCGAAAAACACAGCGAGTACTTTTATTTAAGGTGAGGGTGAGAAAATGGGAACCACTTGCCGCATGAGAATAATTTAAAGATGTCTTTGTCTACCATCATACATTTCATTTGTCTGAGGTGATTCTCTTAAAAGTGATGGTACAGGTGAAGATTTTTTTTTTTACAATTCTTAATTAGGAAGGTCTCTTAAACTACAGGTGCAGTGTGCAATTATATCCCACACTATACAGTACATATGTAATCCTAACAATTTACTAATTTATAACAACTTAGAACTACCTTGTTAAATCAACTACAGTCCAATTTAAGCCCCGGTATACACCTGTGTATACACAACCAACGACTAGTGCAGATACAGTTTCATGTCATGGCACAGCAGGTACAAGCCTGGAGGTCGTGAGGATTTTGGATCACGCAAAACCTGATCTGGATCTGAATCTGGATCAGTCTGTGAACCCCGATATTGTAACAATACACTAGAGAACAGTTGTTACTGTATCTCTGTACATGTGCTAGCAACACCGAACGAAGACACTACACAGGTTACTTGTCAATAGCGATAATGTGGAAACGAACTATTACCCACACCTTGAGCAACAGCTAAGCACGTAACCTGCTTCAGTATTTTCTCTTTCTCAGCTGCCAAGCTATTGAGAAAGCGGTGTCTTAGTCTAAACTAAGTGTCTGATGGGAAAGAGTACAACTTGGTGCAAAAAGGGTTGGGAGACATCTGTCACTGATTTGTCAATGCTACAGTACTGAGTGTTGCTTTAAGTGTTTGTAAGTGAAAAATGACCTAGGGGTTAGGTGGTAACCCTCAGTTCTGGAGTATATAGAACGTTTTTTTTTTCATTTTACTTGACTAAAAGATTATAATGATCAGTAATTCTGACAAGTATAGTCAGCCGACTTAACCGCTGCATCAGGGAACAAGGCTAACTACAAAAAGATGGCAAACAGACTATGCTGCGTCATTAGACTTAAGGCAGATGTCAGACTGCCAGACCACCTCTGCCAGTGTTGTTCCTTCTGGCAGATGACTTGGATGAGACTAGGAGCCCCCGCCCCATTTTTTATTTTTCAAAAACTGCTTCATCATCATCACAAACACAATAAGAGGCAGTTTGGCCAAATCACATCTAATCACTAGCATGTTGGGTTCATGTGGTCAGGTTTTTTTTTTTTAAATAAAAAATATAACTAGCATTAAAGGGCCAATGTTTGACATTTATATAAACAAGAGTTAAATTATTTACCAAAATAAACACTGACACAAATATTAGAACAAACAACTTAAATTTATTAAGGGTGTTATACAATCTACGCCAGAAGGGAAAAGTGCAAATACCTATCAAATAATTGTGTAGGAATTCCCTTTCAATGATACTTTTACCAAAGCTTGCCTTCTTTAATTATAAATAAATGTGCTCAGATGCCAAAATCCTGTGTAAGTCTGGTAGTACAAAAGCAGAAAAGATAAAACATTTTTTTTTAAATTGCATTCTGAGGTCTTTGCATAGTTGTTAATAGAAATCTAGGTTGTTAAGTTATACAAACAACAAAAGAAAAATGATTTGTCACATTTTCATATAGAGATCAGTACTGTTGTGTGGTACAGTAAATATCAACTGAGTTTTCATATGGTGGGTTTGTAAATATCGGCCATTATGCATAGAACAAATTCTGTATTTTGCAGTGTTGAATATTTGCTTCAGGAACGTGAACAAATAACGTACGTTGTCTACTTTAGGAACATACATTCTATTTAAGGCACATCCAAAACACCAAACACAAACCTAGACTGTAGGCCATGTAACAATAGGTGTACATTTCAAGTGATGAAATGTTTAAGGCTCGCTTCTAGTCTAGTTCACTTTGATGTTTTAGTTGCTTGGTGAAAAGCATAGACATACAATAATACATTTTATACACACAGTGGGCCTACCCTTCTACAATCTCACTACGGTAACTCCTTCATCAAGGAACTGCTGCATGAGTTTGAAAGAGCTCACCATCAACTTGTACATTAGCAAACTAGATCTGCTGTTAAATTGGATTCAGATGGGAATTCCTGTTTTCCCACCACTAGATGGCATCAATGTAAAAACAAAAAGCAATCTTAATTAGTTCATTAACATTGCATGTATTTTGTCAATGATGAATGGATTGAACATGTTACATTTTTCAGTGAATTATGCTATTAAGCGCTAGACTGATCACTTTTTCATCAAATATGTAGTAGGTTTACAGGTTATGTAACATAAGCAGGTCATCATAGGGCCGAGCAATTTCACAACACGGTGTAGTAAAAGTCAACAGTGGGGTCGGTGGGGATGCAAGTGTAAAATTAGCTCCTTATCTTCACACTGGGACAGCTGGCCAGAGGCCAACATTACTGCACCGATAATGTGCAAACAAAAACTGAAAGGCGAGTTAGTTAAAAAGTAACTCGAGAGTCAAAAACCGTCTGGATCTTCAGGCTTGACCTGCTTCACAATCATTTATTTTTAATAACGCACTGAGCAATAAAGACTATCTGTGCCTTCTCCCAAGACAGCAGGTTTTGAGGACAAACCAGAGTCCAGAGGAATGACCTGGTTTTTGATGAGTCTAGTTTCAGACTGCATTTAGAGTACAGTAGTGGACCATCACTTTTACAGCTCTTCATTGTCTTTATTGGACCAGAGAGGGCTCTGTAGCTGCATAGTCGGAGTGACCATTTGAGTCCAGTTCAAATGTTTAATCATAGGCAGTTAAAATGCTTTGAAGGATCCTTTTGATGGAGCATTCACAATCCTTCCTTTTAAGGCATTAACTTTCTTACATCTTTGTTTAACAGCAGGATATGAACAGTCCAAAACAATTCATAAATACAGAAGAGTTCATGTATATGTTTTCCTTGCCAAAAGTTTTATTCTAGATCAGTGACCAGTGGTAAATGTAGAAAAGACCCCTGCTAAAAACAAAAGTAGTGAAAACTGCCTTCAGATGCCTCACCACATCACAGCACTTATACAAGTCTCTCCGACTCTCTGATTGAGGAGGTCAGTTGTAGTGTACCAGTGTTTCTTTTTGCCAATGGCTGGGATTTGAAAAGGAGTTGTCTGTCTTTGTGGAGAAAAGCGAGAGTGAGAGCGAGAGAGAGGGAATGAAAGAGTCTCAAATGAAAGCATGAGCGAGAGAAAGACAGAGAGGGAGAGAGAAATCAAGCCAGCCTGATACACAAGAGCATGGGGTTGGATTAGTTGCCATGGTGGCGCAATGCCTGTGTCCTTTCTCCACTATCCCAGCAACACCCTCTGAAGGCGGTCGACCGGGACATTATGCTCGTCCTCAGAGTCGGCGTCGCTCTGCGGGTTGGAGCTGCAGGGCGAGGTACATTCTGGGGAGCACAGGTAGTGCATGAGCGGGAGCCGGTACTTCCCGCAGAAGTCCACAAACTTGATGTGGCGCACGCACGAGTCAAAGTACACCCCTACACAACGAGAGACAGACCCAGAAATGAGAGGTTAGAAATACACACTGACCAGTGCATCTCAGGACAGTCAGACAGACAGAGACAGATTTTTGACTTCTAGGAGATGAACACAATTATCTTCTCCAAGAGAAGGAGAGAAGTTGTGGTGTGAGTGCTACCAGTCATTTAAAAGTTGTATGGTATGAAATTGCAAAAGTACTACACCTAAACCCCCTCCCTGCATGCACAGAAAACCATTTATTTAGCGTTATAGTGTGGGAATGGAGGCTAATTGTTAATAGATCCCTAGTACTATGAACAATGATCTTCTGTCTTGCTTTCAAACATTAAATGAACGTGTTTGAGAAGGGCCAGAGGACTTCTCCCCCCTCATTCGCTAACATTACACTGATATCAGAATAAGCCCTGGCTCTGTTGATTTCTCTCAGGATTGGTTAATGTCTATGTGAAGCCATTTAACATCGCCTGTAAGAGGTTATGATCACTTTGAACCCAATACTGACTTTTATTGGTCAGCTGATTTTGAGAAACTAAACTTTGAAGCCAACATTGCGCCTCCTTGTTGCTATGGTTATCTAGTTGATGCGCTATCGCTAGCTAACTAGCTAGCTAGGGGAACTTGTAAATAACCATAAACCAAAAAGTTATTTTCCCCTCTTTCCCATACGGAAAACAGCATGAGATAGATTAAATTACACTCATTCATGAATTATCTGGCAGAGTTACTGTGCACGTTGCTAACTACCAGGTGGGAAAAATTCATTTTCGTTGTCCAGGATGTGCCTGAATGTCAACCATAAGGCTGCAGAAATTTGGCAAAATCAATAGCCACTTGCTCACCTGCACACTTTGGGTTAGGGCACTTGCTGGCCAGGTCCAGGTAGGTGACTAGGTTGGTGGGGAGGTCCTGCAGCGAGTAGGTGAGGTTCCGGGTCTTGATGGTCCGTCCGGCAAGCTCCAGCAGCGATGGGGGGTCGTAGGTCATGTCCTTCACGAAACGCACAACGAGCGGGTTGCCGCGGAGACTGAGCTCATGAAGCTCCAGAAGGCTCAGAATTTCCCGAGGCAGGTAGGTGAGGAGGTTGTTATGGAGACTGAGAGAGACCAGAGAGTGGAGTCTAGAACAAGACAGATATATAAAAGGGGAAGAGTAGGAGAGAAAAAGAACACAGTAAATAAAGTAAATAAAACAGGGTGCTGAAGTTTGCTTTCGGTATCATCTTTACCTGATGATTATAGATAAGGTGTGTGTACCTTGTTTGTTAAAATAGCTTCACGGACAAAAATGGCATCACAATCTTATCTACTTGTACTTCAAGTCAATTAATACCTCACATGATCAAAGGACCAAAATGACCCAAAGCGACAGCCCCAGGTCATGATGACCGACTACTACCTCTACTAGTCTATAAAATGATCATAATAAAGGTCAAAATGACTTCCTACTATAATATAAACAGTATATACACCAGGGTTCACGCTAGACTTTTTCTTGGCCGGACAAATGTCCGACGCTATTCCAGAATATCGGCCATTTGGAATGTCTACCGGACGTTATTCACTAATAGCCTAATTGAATAACCACCAAAACTCAAAATGAGAAACGACACAAATCGTTGTGCTGATAGAGGTTAGCACCACATTGAAAATCAGGAGCTTCCAAACACTCAAGTAATTCTGTCAATCCGCAAAACTGATTACTTGGGATGTCACGTTTAGCCATGTGATACACCACTTTCATTTGTGCCACGAGTGCGTCTCTTTTAGATTTAGTGGCGTTATCGCAGTGCACTCTCATTGCACTTTGCTGCGGTGTTAGGGACATAGCGGCTCTGTGGTCAGATGACTCGCTATGGTCAACTAAGGCAGATATTTTTAAATTGATGGAGCCTTTCGTAAAGCCGTTTAACTTGCCTGCTCTCTCACAAATGCTACAGAACATTGTGTCTCGACCATCCACCTTTTCCGACCTTAGCCAACGGAATTGCTCGACCCATTCAGCTTTAAAACTCCTTTTAAGTTTTTTGGCAGGCGCATTTCCTAAATCCGTCGGGGCCTCGGATGATGTAGCTACTTGGAGTCGAATCATTTCTTGACGAATCATTAGGCCTATCAAGGCTATCAGTTGTCTTTTTGAAGAACTGACCGAGACACGTCTGCTTAGCCATTTTGAAATTTTGTTATTGTTTATTTTAGTGAACAGTTTTTAGCGGGGAAACCAGCCTGCGTGTGTTGCGGAACCTCGACCAGCGCATGTTCCGAATGCAATCCAAATCTGCTTTAGAACTTTTTTTTAAATGACATAGCAGGCTGATTATATTCAGGTTTATGTTACAGTTGTTTTGTTGGTTTCATATGTTACTGATTAATCATAGCCTACATACATATTTTCTATCGGACATTTGGAACGTTTACGTCTTATTATACCGGCCATTCATGCCTTCAATCGGCCAATGTCCGGCCATAGCCGGCTAACGTGAACACTGATATACACACACAGTACTAACTACTATATAAAATAAATATATAAACCGGGAGTACAACAGACCCAGGTCATGATGACCTACTAGTACTTCTACTGCTTCTCCATAAACTGATCATAATAATGGTCAAAATTACTTCCTACTATAATATAAACAGTATATACACCCGAGGTAGGTCCTAATGACCTGGGTCATAGGGACGTTCCCTGAGGTGTCCCCTAACTCACCTGTTGAGCTGGGGCGGGACACTCTGGATGCGGTTGTCACACAGCACCAGGTAACTGAGGTAAGGCAGGTTAGCCAGCTCTACAGGAATGGATGTGATGAGGTTGCCTCCGAGATACAGCAGCTCCAGGCTAGGCAATCACAGGGAGATACAGAGCCTTATTAATATATTAGTAATTTTCATCTAACATTTCTTTTATACAAATGTTGGTTTCTTCTAAGCTTCTTTGGCAATATTTTACACTACACTGTCATGTCAAGAAAACACATTGACATGAACTGATACAGGTAGAGGAAGAGAAAGAGAAGAAGAAGGAGAAGAAAAAAAGAGAGCGGGAGAGAGAGAGACACAGAGAATTTCACACTACGCTCACATTGAGGTGCTAATAGTGGAGTTACAGTAAAAATCTCTGGACTGTTTGTCCGTTGTTACGGTAGATCACATAAACAGTTAGCTGCAGCCATTTCACTGTTTTGCTTCAAAAAGGCAGAGAGGAGCTCACAATAAACATCCAAATACCAACCCCCTTCTGTGCAGATGGGTGGAGAATCCTCACTTGCTATCTTTAGCCCTCTATTTGTGGGTGAGTGCGAGTACAAGAGTCTGTGTGTGTGCGTGTGTTTGTTTTGGTTGCTCAGTGCCAATGGCCAGATCCAAGTTCAAAGGCTACTGCCAACGAGGGAGAAACGTGGCCTGGACAGGTTTGACCATTACCCCCCACTTCTGGAGGTACCAGTACCTCACATAAACATTAATCTCTTTTTGTGGTGTCTGTCTGGACTGCAAACTAGTTGGTTTCTTTTTCACTGTTTGCAAACACACTGACTGAAAAACAAACGGCTAAATGCTGGGACACCTCAAACAGTCATTGTAAATACTGGTTCCTTAAAAAAAAAGACAGAAGCCCCATTATTATCAGTCTGACAGACAGAGGGAGAGAGAGAGAGAGTTCACACAAAGTCATCAACCTGAGGGGTGAACATTCATTTTCAAGAGATGAAAGAACAGTGCAGCACAGATACTGACTCTGGAGTGAGAAAGAGGGAGGCCGAGAACCGGAGATCTCTTTGTTTATCCATCTATCCGAGTAGCTTTGAAAACGCCTCATTCATGCCAGTCTGCCCTCTGTTGCCCATGCCCATCTGGGCTAAGCCCTGGCAATTGTGTGGAAAAAGACAAATGGGAGTCAGGCAGATGACGACATAATGGATGAGACAGAAAGAGAGCGAGAGAGACAAAGTGAGTGAGTGTGTGTGAGAGAGAGGGAGTGTGAGTGAGTGTGTGTGTGTGATATAGAGAGAGAGACACAGAGATAGAGAGACAGAGAGTGTGAGTGTGTGTGTGTGTGTGAGAGAGAGGGAGAGTGAGTGTGTGTGTGAGAGAGAGAGAGAGGGAGTGTGAGTGAGTGTGTGTGATATACAGTATATAGAGAGAAACACACAGAGATAGAGAGACAGAGAGTGTAAGTGTGTGTGTGTGTGTGAGAGAGAGAGGGAGAGTGAGTGAGTGAGTGACCTAGATAGAGAGAGGCATAGAGCTAGACAGACAGAGAGTGTGAGTGAGTGTGTGTGTGAGAGAGAGAGAGACGTAGAGATATAGAGGTGAAGATATAGAGGGAGTAAACAAACTGGACACCAACATTTTCCCCTGACCTCAAAGACCATAAACTTGGCCTTTCAGGTCAGGCCATCGGGTCATAAAATCAAATTAAATGTGTCTATTGGATGTCTACTAGGCATCATTATGGTCAGTATAATCAATGTCAATAACTATGTTGACTAAAAGCAAAGCTAGGCCTACATCCTACAATAATAACATCACATGCTAGTCAGGTGAGAGTCGTTTAAAATCCATTAGGCAGCTCAAAGATCTTGACTCATCCTCTTTATCTCTGCCAAATGCATTTAATGTTCTACCATCCTTCTTCCAAGGGCCCAGCTGAACTAAAGACACTGCAATAGATAACCATGCCGCTGTGTGCCTCGTACAGAGGAAAACCGAGATGAAGCCAGGACAAGTCTCATACTAATCCAGTCAGCAGAGAAGAAACTGAACCAAATGTGGTCTTGTGAGGTAATCTTAACAGCAGACATTTTCCCAACGAAAAAACTAACTTCACAGGTGGGAGAGACATGGGTTAATTGTAAGGTGGAAAGAGACTGCAAAATATTCATCTACAATGAAACCAAAGCTCAAATGATAACTATTTTTAAAAAGAGAAGTTATTATTCATTCTGCCTCAAAATAAATCTTCATTCCACAGCAATAACACGTATGTTTTCCTTCTATGTAACAGTGTTATATATTTCATGCACTGTGGGAAAGTAGAGAGACACTGTTGCAGATGAAGCCGTTACATATGGACTTCATTATTTGTCATGCGGAGCTGGGTTTGGAGGAGGATCTACAGTAATATAAACGCTAAGGCAGGCTGTGCTGGGTGCTGTGTCACACACAGGTTCTTGATACAGGGTTTTATAACGCAGTCTTTTTACCCTGCATTGTTTTACTCCGCTGACTATGTTCAAAGCATTGAATGTTTTACTGTATTATCTTTATTTCTTCAATATTTTTGTATTCTATTTTGCACTTAAGCCATGGAACCTGCTGGAAACTAAATGACACGTTGTAAAATTATAATTTACAATTATATTTACTAAATTATATTTACTATCTACTATAGTAGCCTATTATTAAGCAGTAGCTCTACAGATAAACAATGTTTTAATGTTTGACTATGACTATGCTGGGTTAAAATGTTCGTTGTGATAATTGTGTATTATATGCCTATTGCTAGATTTCACTCAATGAACCTGACTAAAATGAAAGATTAACAAATGGAAGACATTTTAAACAGTCACGGTAATATAGCGGTTGATTGGGTTAGTGGTCCTCTGTAGGACTTAAAGTTGAGAAATAATTTTAAAAAAATGTTGCATGTGGGACTGATCTTTGGGACTGTAGCGTCTATTCGTGTGGCCTAGACAAACAGATCTGATTAACCTAATCAGTCATCAAATACAGCAAAAAAAAAAAAAACTCTTGTGACACCTGATAGTAATTAGGCCTACGATACATTGTGAATCGAAGAAAGTTGTGAGTCATATCCGGCAACCAGGCAACTGGGTGATTGGAATGAACGGTTTCCAAACAATTCCTTGCGTCAACTGTAATAAAGAAAATCGCAACTCGCACGTTGCGTCAGTTGGACTAGGAACGGGATTGGATTTGTTGGCAAACCATAACTCCGGCTCTAACGTATATTATGAGGCTCATGGCACTACAAGTACATAGCCGTGTCCCTCCTTCAAATATAGTTTGTTCTTTGCGTAGTTCCATAGCTTAGCTACAAGAATAGCTCCATCTGTACCAACTACTTAACTTTCAATGAACGTTTGGATAGGCTCATGTTACAATGCACAATACACGTTGGCAACAGTAGCCTATTGGCACACTTAAACATTAACGTCAGATTTAGGGAGAAGGGAAAGCTACCCGGTAAATTAGGCTATGTAGAAAGATTATCTACCATAACCTAGTTACCTTGTCAAGTGTTCTATCTCGGGTGGAATGGATTTCAGCCTGTTTCCCCCAAGCGAGAGAGACTGGAGTCGTTGCAGCTGAAAAAATTGGGGAGGCATTTCCACAAATCTGTTACCGCTAAAGTTCAATACTTCGAGCTGCAATGATCCAAATTCTTTTGGTAGCGAAAACTCATCCAGACGATTGTTCTTGGCAATTAGAGTCCTCAGCTTTGTCAAACTAGTAATGTCGTCGCAGATGACTGATAGTCCATTGCAGCTGATGTCCAGAAATTCTAAGTTCATGAACAAGGATATCGACTCCGATAACACCGTGAGGCGGTTATAACACAAATATAATTGTTTGGTCTCTTCTCTCCTTTTGTCGCTGAGGTTGTCAAAATTCAGGTTGTTCAGGTTCAAACGCGACAAGTCCAAGACATTTTCACCACCCTGGGCTCCCTCGAAGACCTCCATTTTCTAAACAAAAAAAACCCTCTTATTTAAATGTTTCACTGTTTACGAAAAAGTCCGGAGTGCTGTATAACTCAGAATTCCTGAAAGACAAAGCCTCTCGGTGTTATAAGCATTTCGTCAATGGAGGGCATACTTTCCCAGGCGCTCGCCGAAATTTGGACATCCACATTTGCTACATAATGTAGGTCAGAATGTAGCATGCCGTATGTAGCCTATATAGTCAAACTCAACTGAGGCCCAGAACGTGTGTAACAAAAATCCTTTGTGCCCACTCAGCACAGAGCTTATTTGTAGTTCATGTTCCGGGGCTGTACCCAATGCAGCTCTCTCCGCCCAACTGTATTAACCCTTTCAGAGATGCATTGCCTTAATGTGCCTGTCAGCATTGATTTAGAGAGGGACAGCGCGTTGCACATAATACTGAATTTAAAGTTCGCCATATTTGACAATCAAAGTAAATATAGGTGTTCTGTGGGAGAAGACTCATTATACACTATCCTAAAAATATATTCAATAGCCTGCCTAGTTGCAAAATTGGAGTGGTCTTCAGCCCCCTTGATTATTATGTAACCACATTCTAAGATTACATTATGTAACACGGCAAGGCCAACTAGCCAAACGCACAGCATTGTATGACAATGGAGTGTAGTGCAAAAACTCTATTTGCAAAGATCTGATGATTTATTTCACTTAGTCCCGATGTTAAGTCTCAATGCCCAAAGTTACAGCTTTTCTTGGGACACATGTCTTTGTGAAACTTACAAACATTGACATCATGTGCATCCCCTAATGATATCAGGCTTCACCAGGTCTCATATGATCTCTGCTAGTAGCCTATATTCTTCTCATTGAAAGTCTTTTCAGACTTGGCCAGAGAATGCGAACATATAAATGCTGCAAGGGTAATGACACTTTCTCTTATATGAGTATGCTAACCATTTTGAGATTGCTGGAGGCACGTGCAGAGAGAGAGAGATAGAGAGAGAGAGAGAATTGGACAGAGATCTTACAAATATGCAGAAACAATGGGAAATCTGGTATATTGTTTTTTTTATTTGTCATACATACCCAAAATAAGACAAAAGTTTTCATAAAAAGTTAACAAGACAGCCATTTATGTTAGACTGGTTTAGGTTTGCTCTAGTCCTAAATCTCACATACGCAGACAGACAGACAGACAGACACACGCACACACACGTGCACAGATACACAGACAAGTGAGAACAGGCTGATCTACTTAAACAGTGACTCAATCTGCTTCCATTTTTGCTGCTTCCAATGTGGGTTTAATTTGCAGAGAATGGTTCCCCTTAACTGCACCCACACGCGTGGTTTTAAGGCACTCATTATCACAAAACAGATCCTAATTAGTAGTGGGTTTTACTGGAAAACATCACACAACAACGCTTGTAGTCACACGCACACATACACACACACACGCACACACACAAACACACACACACATGCGCCCACTAACTGCAAAAAGATTGCATCTAACCTAAAGAGTCGAAAGCAATTCTAATCCTTCTCAGACTGCTCTGTGAAATCAAAGGTATAGTGTAGTTGCTGGGTCCGAAGTAATGGTTTACCCGGAGGTTTTCATACATCACTTTAAAACATCCTCAACATCAGACTTTGGTTTCATGTCACTCCATGCTATAGCCTGCCTCTGTCATTGCTGGTTCGCCTCTGGCTGTCACATGCACTGTGATGGGTTAGCCCGTAGACATATTTCTGTTCTATTTAAACTTGCACAAAGAACTTTTTCAGAATGGACAAACTCTCCTCCAACGTAACCTTTAAGTCTGACACATAATATATCAACACTTGAGGTCATTGTGATCTTTAATGGTTCTCTGTTCCTAGAATAAATTCCAAATTGACACACACTGCTGATGCATGATTGACCAAGCAAGTTGCAGCTGTCGTCCCAAGTGCTAGGCTGACATTCGAGAATCTAGGCCTCAATCCCATAAGAGTTGGAACCACACCAGAGCCTGGCTGTATCCACAACAGAGTGGGCAGCTCCATTCCTTACTGTCCTTGAGTAGCCAAACCTAACCGATCCAGATTGGCCCAGCTTTTACAGGCCTATATCACCGAGGTGTCTAAGGTGTTCTCCCCAGATGGCAGGGAAGGAGACACACTCCCGGCATTCTCATGTGATGGGCGTCCCAGGTAGAGGCTAGCTCCCTAACAGCGAAGTCTATTAGCTTCTCTTTGCTATGGAGCAGCTTTGTCATCGAGACCCAACCAGCAAACAAACTGGGCAAGGCAACTGCATTAGAGTTGATTGTGAAAAGGAATAAAAACAAACAAATTAAAATTGCAAAGCAAAATTAACAAACAAACAAAAAAGATGCCTAGCGTCTCTTTAGCGTCTTACATACAGTACACATAACACAAAAAACGAACGTGCTAATACTGCTAAGTCCACCAACTGGCTAATAAACTCCCCCTAATTGAGTGGTACTAGGATATCCACAGGAGACTTCCTGTTGACAGCTTCTCTTATGCAGTTTGGGAGTTGGGGGTATGTGTGTTGAGGGGGGGAGGATGAGGTGGAGTGCAATTCTCAAGTAGTCCAAGAGATGGCAACAAAAGGCCCTACAGCAAAACAACGATAAGCAATCATGTGTGACCTCCCCTGCTGGCTTTACCAGTAACGTCTTTATTCCTTTCCCCCAGATAGCTCCCAGACACAGAACAGAGCAGGTCCCTGATCGGTTCCAGATGTCGTACCAACTTGGTTGGGTCTCCCTGGTGGTTCTCCTCCTGTCAAATACCCAACTGAGGATTTACACAGCATCTTAAATTTGCGGACAAAGCGGCAACATAGATAAAGAAAAACTGCTACTTCTTAGCACCTTTTTGATAGGTCACATGACAATAACTGCCGTTGCCATGCATGGAGCAGAGAGAGGGAGAGAAGCACAGCGCGGCGGAACATCTGGCGTCATAACAGTGACTACTGAACAACATGTTGATGTAGAGCCTGACAACTGAAGAATACAGTGTATTATAAAACAATTGGGTTCTAGCGTGTAATTTAGCTGTTTCTGATTGGACGAGAGACGTTCCATGCTATAGGTTATTCGTCAACATACCTACAGTTACTGGACTTTTCACAGCTAAAAATAAATCACTCCGCGATGAAACATTCGCATTGATGATAACCGTTAATTCAAAGTTTTTAAAATTCCAAACCAAGACGTTGACAATGGAACTATTTTTTGTTGCGGAGAAACAATGGCGAAATAAACCATTTTGAATCAATAACTTTGTGTTGAAATGTTAATTTGTTGACTGTAGAATTGTTTTATAAAAGCAATATAGCACTCGTGGGAGTGGGGTAGGTAAGGGATAATCCCACGGGTGTTGTTGCCTACGCCACTCGGCCTGGCGGCCTCGGTGGCTACGGCCGAACACCACCCGTGGGATTATCCCTTACCTACCCCACTCCCACTCGTGCTATATTGCTTAAATATCTCCATTCCAAAACTCTGATAACATTCTGAGAATGAAAATGACAACAGTGGCTATGACATGACAATGTTCTCTAACAGGTTCACGCCAGGCCGAGCAGACTCTCCCTCCTCTGCCCTTTTGGTTCCATTCTCGCATTCATTTGTCCTCTCGTTCTCTTAACTTCGACACCACACATGCCGCTCTCTCCAAACGTCACAGCTAAACTCCTACAGACGACAGATGACAAATAAAAATGACAAACTAGTGTTTAGAAAACTGCCCCCCCCCCTATTCAAAGTGCTGGGGCCTTCGGCCAAGGCTTGAAGTGATACAATCAAACGAGTACAGCACCAAACCAAAAAGTCAAACACACAGACAAACATAAACATTGGTAAAGGATGCACTTAAATACATGTGCCGCTATACACACTCAGGAGGAAAAGAAAGAATATATTTAGGAGTAGTACACAATAAAAAAAAGTCTTAATAATTAACATTGTCATATCAAAAAACACAAAAATTAATGGGGTGATTCTTCTTGTGACAGAACGTAGTCCCAGGTGTCATCCTGATTGCGCTTCAGTGGAGGTGCGACTCCAATTTTATCTTTCTTTCTCTCCATTCGTCCTTCCCACATCCCACTCCGCTACCTATATTCTTACATCACCCCATCTCTCATTTAAGCCTCCTTAGTGCTAGTCTTCATCTTCTCCACGGTCTCCTGAAAAAGAGAGATACAGGCAGTTAGGCTAAGTTGTCATTTGGTGTTCGCCAGAATTCACCATCCTTCACCATAATAATATGTTGCATCTCATTTTTGTTTGTTCAAAGTTTTTTGTGTCATTCTCAAAAATTCTCCATGGCAGTAAATAACACATTCTATTGTCTATATCTTTTTCCAGTTCATAAGCTGAATTAAAGGTGTACTTATTTCATACATTTTGGACAAAATTGGCTGATTTAAGAAAACCAGTTTCACATCTCGTTTAGTTGGAGCCCATGTGGTAAAACAAACTAGAGCTCGAGATCTATTCTCTGGTTTCAGTTCCTATTTAAACAGTGCCGCTGTTGTTTCTGATGTGACCTCAAAAGCACCATGACCATGAACCCGGTGACCCCAGTAGGCAAAGAATCACACCGCTGCTGCTACAGCTGCAGTTTGGATGCAGTTTCCACTAACTTCTGCCCAACACAAACCCTACGGCAGTCAATCAAAAGCAGATGAAAAGGCAACCACATGTGTTTTAATTGGCCAGGTTTCAATTGGGTTTTCCTGTTTTTTTTTTTTAACCCATTTTGCTCACTTTGTCCTATGCGCCTCTCAGTCTCTCACGCATGTTCACACAGGGATTTTGTGACTATTGTTATACCAGTGAGAATGAGTTTGTGGTCCAGTGACTGCGTTGACATAGTGAGTAGCGTTTCCACGATAACGGGTAGTGATGATGCTGTGGTGGTTTGCCCTACCTGGTGCTTGTTGAGTTCGGCCACGCGGCGAGTCCACTCCTCCTCAGTCATCTCCTGACCAGCGTCAACCTCATCCAGAGCCGGGGTCTTCTCTGTGATGGGGAAACACCAGTGCTTGGTGTGAGGTTGTGTCACATATCACATTACAGCTTACACTTTCATATCATACCATGTCTGTCTGTCTGTCTATCTGCCTGTCTGTCGTGCATACCCATTTCTACCTGTTTGTATGCCTGTGGTGTATGTTCATGTCTTTGTGTCTGTCTCTTTATCTCTCCCTATCCCTTGTCTCGCTCTGTCCTCCTCTTCTATCATATGGTCATTAGGTACTGTGATATCACAGTGGGCCAGCTTATAGTGGGGTGTGGCATTTCCCGGGAGGACTGGCTGCCACACCACAAGATGGCCGCCGGTCCAATGACTACAGGCCCCAGAATGCAGCAGGCACCCAGGTGTAGGTGCTTAAGGCACCTAATTGCAGGAGCAGATAAGGCAGGTGGTGCCTGTTGTGGGGGAGAGAGCCAGAGAGAGCAGAGCACACCACACCTGACGTGCGTTGGGAGCATGCATCGAAGCGCTTAGTGAAGCGCTTACTAGGCCACAACCGGAAGGGGGAAGGATAGCCCCAAGCCGGAAACCGCCTGGACAGACCCACTGGCAACCGACTACAAGGAAAGTAATTGAAGTTTATGTTTATTAGGAAAACCCTGAAAGAAGAGGGAACAAGAACATTTTGTGTTTTGGACTTTTAAGTTGTGTTGAAAGATCATTTGCCTGAGTTTGAAGAAACCCCTGAGTTGTACCTGTTTTGAGTGAGAAACTTTATTAAAAACCCTCTTTTTACTGCCAGTTGTGACCTGATTCCTCAGTTACTGCACTGCCCACCCTGCAACCTGTTACAGTACGTATTTCTCTGTACCCCCATCCACCCACCCACCCATTCATCCATCCAGCTTTCCATCCATCCATCTTTCCGTCCATCCATCCATCTTTCCATCCATCTATCCATCCATCCATCCACCCACCCACCTATCCATCCATCCATCCATCCATCCACCCAAACCTCCCTTCATCCATCTCACCTTCACAGGTCATGGCTGTGCAGACCCAGTTGCCGCATGCGCAGACGCAGCGGTTGCAGTCCACCTGTGTCTCAGCTCCATCCTCATATGACTCGTCCTCCAAGGCACACTCTGCATTGGGGGAGAAGAAAGAGCGGGGCATTCTGGGTTATATATCTCCTCCAAACACTGTCGCAATTCAATGTCACATAAAACACTAAATGTGCCAATGTACTGATGCCATCTATTTAGCACTATCTAATTAGGAGAAGAGAGAAAAACATGCTGATTATTTTTTCCACAGTCACTGTAAACTCCCATATCATTGTTTTATCATATTAATGTATTATAGTATACTGATCACACTATCAGATGAGAAAACAAATAGATATATATATACACGTTTTTGACGTTTGTAGCAAGTCTACGTTTGGTCCTTCTGTGACGTTCGCATGAGCCTTAAAATTGACTTTTAGGGAACGTTCTGATTTGGTCTCTCAGCACACGTCCCCAGGACGTCCTTCAAAAACGTCCCCGTTACCTTTACCTGTGGTCCGCTGCGTGATGTTCGCATGAGCCTTAAAACGGACTGCGGGACGTTCGCATTCGGTCCTTCAAAAACGTCCCCTTGACGTCCTCTGATGGTCCTCTCTCAACCAGAGGTTCCGCTAGAGAAACATTTTCATTTGCCGGACATTTTAACGATAAGCTGGCCAAATATCTATTTCTGCTTCTAAATTAGCCTATTGAAGAAAACTGACGGTCTGCGTAGCTTAAATAATAACATAATCAGGTAGTTTAGAATGCAACATGTTTATTTTTCTAAGTTTACAATGGGAAAAAAAAACATTAATGTCTGGTGCGCGTCAATAAGTGGCCTTTAATCGCAACCTGCTGAGGCATTAAATTGAGCGCCGCAACATGGTCATTGCTCTGATTATGTTCAATAAGAGCAGAGATTCTAAAATTATTCGACCCTCTTGTGAATTCTTTGCGTCGCCTTTTCGCAGAGCCAAGAGAACTTGTCACTCCATAACGACATAAACGCCCGACATTTGTTCGAATCACTGTTCGAACATCTAGGGCTTCAGGTATTCAGTGTTTGGAAAGTTCACTTTCTACATGAACTAGTTCAGTTCATAGTTCATAATTCAAAATTTTGAACTAAGTACACAGCTCCAAAAAATGAACTTGTTCAGATTGTTTTTTCAATATGCTGCGAGTGCGAGCTATAATTTTTCCAAATCTCTATCTGTCTGCAATACCGCTCTCGGCTCCTCCGCAACTTCGGCGCGCTCATGCACGGGCATAGACAGTATAATGAAATGAAACGCGTTCAGACGCAACACTGCAGGTATTACAGGTTCATCCTCGTCAGACGGTTTACCCTCATCAGTTGTGTTTGGCCTCTGTAAAAAAGCTTTTACGGCTAGTCTGCTTGGCCATGTTGGATCCTTCTCACTCAGTTCGCTCCTTGTTTGTAACCGACGGTTTGCGCCTTATTTGAAATGCAGCATATGCGTGTTGTTTAATAACTTTCTAACGGCAGATTAGCCTGTTCCTTTAAAACATAATAAGGGCAGTGCACGTTTGCTTTATAGGCCTAAATATTAGGATTGTTGTCAAATTCAGGTTGTGTTTGCGATTTTAAAAAAATCAGACAATTTGACCGGTGAGCTCATACGTTCTGTTGCAGCATCTTTGCTGAGACTTGATAGACCTTCCTATGTATGCATTGTATATGAATCCTGCAGACATTACATTTAAAGCACAGATCAGTAGAGAAGCATTCATATTTATTTTATTTTCTCATTATTAGTTTGGCTAGTTATTAACGTCCGTGACGTGCCATGGATGTTAATTAAAAGAGGAATCATTACGGAAAACCCTCAATGCGTAGTGACTGATATCGCTACAATATGCTTTTCCACAAACACTGTGATAAACGTGTTAAAGTCACACAATAATAATCAGACAGTGGTAGTGCAGTAGGTAGAGAAGTGGTTTAGTAATAGGAAGGTTGCCGGTTCAATTCCCAAACCTTGAATCAAGTTTGTAAGCATGTGTGTGTGTGTCTATGTATATCATATGAAATGTGCTATATAAATAAACTTGAACTTGTGTGTGTGTATGTGTGTGTACCCTGTAAGCAAAATGACGGCCCGTAATCTATTATTATTTAATTTTTTTCATTTAGCTCAGCAAAAACGGTCGTTACCCCCACCGTGCCTGCTACGTCCGCGGTGTGTCCTTTTACCGTCCTTGAATAACGTCCCCAGGACGTCTAAAACACATTTCCCAGAAGTCACCACAATGCCCTCAGGACGTTCTTGCAACGTCCTGCAGAACGTCCCCAGGACCTATAGAAACACATTTTCCAGACGTCACCGCAATGTCCTAGGGAAGTTCTTGCAACTTCCTGCAGAACGTCCCTAGGACCTATAGAAAACGTTTCGCAATTGTCACCGCAACGTCCTCGGGACGGTCTTGGAACGTTGTGAAAAACGTCCTAGAGTTGTCAAGGGAACCATACACATTTACGTTTTTAGAACGTTCAGAGAGACCATTACAGGACGTCGAGGGGACGTAATTTTGCTTACAGGGATACTACTGTACTCTCTCTCTCTCTCTCTCTCTCTCTCTCTCTCTCTCTATCTCTCGCCCTCTCTATCTCTCTCTCAAATGCTGTAGGACAGAACTGGGCTATGAAGAATCAGATTTTTTAGTGAAATAATCTCACAGAGCCACTCAAGCTGGCCTGTAACAACATGAATGCTGACTCACTGTGAGAGATGAATGCTGACTAACTGTGAGATATGAGGCAATGGCCACACTGCACAGACCACCTTAGTATTTTTGGCTCATTTGAACCCCTACAGGTACACAACCAACATCAACCCATTGCACATATATACAGTACTAGAGCTCCCTATTTTATATGAATACAGCTACATCAAATGTGTGTGTGATTATACAGTATATATATATAATATGTCTCCCTCCCTCTCTGTCCTTACTCCAGGAACTTTCAGAGAGAGAAAGAGAGAGAGAGAGAGAGAGTATCTATCTAGTACATGAAACACAGTAGTGGAACTAAGTGAGTGTACAGAGTAAGCCAAGTCTTTAAATGTTTGAAATGGCTCCAATTGTATGTGGGGGAAAGGCAACCTCTCTGGATATTTGCATAGCAACACCACTCTAGAGTAAAACCCTGAATGGAACGCTTGCAGCACTGTGGTTCAGTGAAGTCTGCACAGTTTGAAAGTCAGGAGAGGCATGCCAGAGTGATTCCAAGCCACAGATTTTGTTATGCCAGAGCATGAAACACAGAGCCTTCCAACGCATCTGTTTCCTGTAAGACACGTCTCCAAACACTGTGGTGTGAGTGTTTCTCTCTCCCTCTATGTCGCTCTCTCTCTCTCTCTCTCTTTTACTCGCAATCTGTCTGTGTTAACTTGGTCCTTGATCTTCCCTTCTCTCAGCTGTCCTTAGGAGCTCCAGGTTTTGCAGGTTGTTCACATTGTGTTTAATGGTTTAATGGAGTGTGTGTGAATATTATGGGTGTTAATGTCACCTCGTTCCTGACATGCCCCCTCCTGCTTGCCTGCCATCCTACCCTCCTGGCCTGTCTTTAACTTTCTCTACCTCCCTCTGTCTCTCTCTCTCTCTCTCCCTCCCTCTGTCTCTCTCTCTCTCTCCCTCCCTCCCCCTCTCTCCCTCCCTCTGTCTCTCCCTCCCTCCCTCTGTCTCTCTCCCTCCCTCCCTCTCGCTCTCCCTACTCCAGGAACTTTCACCTACTTTCCCCTGCTCAGTGCCTCAGCGGTTCTCCTCTCCTTCTCCTGCCCTCTAATGGCCTCCAGGCCTGGTCCATAGCTGACTAAGACAGACAGGCGGTCTGCATGAAATGAAGGGCCATCGCAAATCACTCATAGGTCAGCTTGACATTGCACAGACCTCGTTCCCATCTACAACCCATAAGTGCAGGGGTGTTGGGAAAGTCTGCCAGGAAAATTAAGTTGTTTTTGTTGAGGTTTTGAATCGGGCCAACAACAAGCCACATTTACAACCTTGTAGTACAACTTTGCTGAGGGGGGAATGAGGGCATGGTGTGAAAAAAATACTGCTGAAAACTTTCCCCTGCATATTGTTATACAGTGTCAGTATATAGTGTTAATGTTCAGTGTTTGAAAAACAGCATATCAAATTCATAACATGTGACTTGCAATGCATTTAGTTTCAATCAATGCATGCCTGCATGTTTTTTTAAATGATTCAGTGGTATATTCAATATAAGGCTACACAAATGATGAATTAACTAATGAACTCATGGTGTAAGTAGGTTGTACTATATATTTCTAATGTTATCTTTAGGGAGACTGTCTAAATATCATAAAGCCATCAGTCAGTAGGTGCATACAGTCAGTAAGTGTATACATAAAGTTAGACACAGTTTTCTTTATATGTACTGAGTAGATGAGTATATAAGCATATGCTCATACTCATATTCCATAGGAGTGTGGGTGTGACGAGGGAGAGTGCTTACTCTTCTCAGGTGGGTTGTAGTCGGGCCTCAGGCAGTTGAGGAACTCGTTGAAGCTCAGTTTCCAGTCAGCATTCTCATCAGACAGCTCAATAAGTGCATCCACACACAGGCTCCTGAGACAAAGAGACGAGACAGATTGATAAATAGACAGACAGACATATTGATGGACAGATTAAGCAAGAGAGAGAGACAGAGAGAGAGAGAGAGAGAAAGAGAGAGAGAGAGGAGAGAGAGGGAAAATAAGTGTGTGTAAAGGATCTTGCCATTTATATCTGTCACACACTATATGTGTTCAATTAGATGATGATTTTCTAAATGTCTGGGAGACATACACATCAGAAAATGACCTCAGAACATTTAATAAATTGTAGCTGTTTTGATCAGCAGAACTCTTATAACCACTAGAAACCTCCAACAGCTCTTTGAAGGGCAATACAGATGATTCAATTCACTGCATTCACTTGGGGCAACAGAATGAAAATTAAGACAGATAGTTCATGACATAACCTCCAGAGTGCACACAGCTCAAAGCTGCTAGATCTGATCACAATCACTATTGAAAGTCATTACTGTCACATACTGCACTGTCACAGTCACTGTTTTTTGCTGCTTAGTATTGGCAGAGTGACTCCAGAGGGATGCATACAATCCAGTTAGTGAGAGAGAGGGAGAGAAAGAGAGAGAGAGAGAGAGGGCGAGAGAGAGGTAAAGAGAGAGAGTGAGGGAGAGAGAGAGAGGGAGCGCAACGTGTCTATAGGCCCCCCCTGGACACCCATTCTTTATCTCAGATGAGCTGACTAAAAAGAGATTCCCGCACACAGAGGAACAGACTACGCTGTGTGAGCAGGCCCTTAATCCCTCCACTGGACCCTAGGCCAGACCCAAACCAGTCAAACAGGCTGCCAGTCCACTACCACTGTCGCTGCCCTATCTGAGTCGGCTGCCCTATCTGAGTCGCGCATGCGTAGTAGTTACCGGATCGTAGTCGCTTGCTTAACTTTGCGACACTGTTACAACGAGCCAGGTAATCCACCAAGGTTTATGATGTTAAGCTTCATGTTTATTGAATTATTAGTTAAGCAGTGCATTCATTTCTAGTAACAGTAATACAAAATAGCCCCATATGTTGACGTTGAGCCTTATGCTGTTAACCGTTTACAACACAATTAAAATTAACATTAAATGTACCCGTATTATGCGTTAAGACCAGCCCCATATGTTGACGTTGAGCCTTATGCTGTTAACCGTTTACAAAATTATAAAACATTACATTGAATAAACCTACATTATGCGTTAAGACAAGCCAGATATGTTGATATTGAGCCTTCTGCCGTAAACCGTTTGTGTTTGAGCATGAGCGATGTGTGGGACTCAGATAGGGCAGCCGACTCAGATAGGGCAGCATCTGTATTAGCTAGCATCTGTATTAGCCATGACGCTAGCCAAGGGATCGTGTCTGTGTGTGTGTGTGTGTGTGTGTGTGCATGTGTGTGTCACAGGAATAACGAACAGAGTAGTCAGGTAGGTCAGTATGGAGTGCAGTAGAAAAGCTGGACGTTGCTTTGTTAAAGTGGAGAGCTTTGATGTGCATTTACAACTGTGAGAGAATGAAAACGCAGGAGGAAAGAGAAAATAAGGAAACAAAAGAAAGAACAACAGAAAGAAAAGAACAACAGAAAAAGAACAACAAAAAAGAAATAACAACAGAAAAAGAACAACAAAAAAGAAATAACAACAGAAAAAGAGAGAGCCAGAAAGAAAGAAATGAGTTATGCAATACAGTTTATTGTTGCATGTACTCTGTGACACACAGACACACAAGACATCCCCCCCCCCCTTCCCACACACACACACACACACAAAGGTCATCATGCACTCCTTTACCAGATGCTTACAGTGACGGTGGAGTGACACATACTTGCAGCTCATCATAACCTATTAAGATAGCCTGCCTGCATGGGTTCAATGACATTCAGCAATACTACGTTATCTAGTGGGTTTTAGGGGGAACACTAACCTTGCCACAGGTCAGGCAGTAAAACACAATCAATAGCTACACTGTGCAGCTCCTGTTCAAAGGCCTGTGTTTATTTCATAGCATGTGAATTCCAACCGATCCGTGTTGTGTATTGCCACATGGGCATGTTCGTGCCTTACTCATGTTCTGATGCCCAGTTTCTTTTCCTTTCACTGTTTTTTCCAGATTGATGTATTGTACATCCTGTGTTATTGTAATTCATTATTTTTGTCCATCATACATTTTGTTACAGATTCACAAACATGCTGTCTGCATTATTTTGAATGTACACAAACTAAATTTATATTTTTATATAGTTTAGATTTATATTTCTAAATCCAGGTTAAAACATTTCTCTTTCCATGTGTCTATGATTGAGCTCTAAAGGTTGTACTCTATTCTCACTACACTTTACTCTGAACTTTATTACTTCTCTTGTAATTATGTATGGTGTACTGTCCTTCAATTAGTTATATATTTTAATTAATATTTTACGTACTTGGTACTTTCTATTAATTATATACTTTAAGAGTTATATCTTTGATTGTTTAGCATTCTTATGCATTTTATACAGTATATCATACTGTCTTATATCATATCTTTTTTTTCACTTTATTCAATCACTTTATTTTTCCTTTGGCTTTTATTTACTTAAAGCACATTATATTGCCTCTATGTATGAAATGTCCTATGTAAATAACCTTGACTTGCCCGGAATAGAATACTCCAGAATGGCTACAGTCCTTTCACCTTCAGTATAATATTTGGTCACTCACTCTTTCTCTTTCTCTAACACTCACTCACTCCCTCTCTCTCTCTCTTTTTCTCACCTGAGGAGGCGGTTGTTCTCCTCATCCACATAGGTCTTCACTTCGATAGCGGTCTCATTGTGCTGGATGAACTTCAGCAGCTCAGCAGAGTCCATCTCAGAGTCACCGTTGTCATAGTTCTACAAATGCAGACAGAAAGTAAGAAAGTAAGAAAGAAAGAAAGAAAGAAAGAAAGAAAGAAAGAAGGAAAGGAAGGAAGGAAAACATGAAATACATTAAGAAAGAAAGTAAATATTTTGCACTTGTGTCTGTCCTTGGTCCTTGAACTTTACTGTACTTAATAACCTCACACAGAGTTTATAGATACATACAGATAAAAGACAACATAAAATATTAATCTTATCTTCATATTCCACCTTCATCTCTACTAAATCCTGACAGGGTCAATAAATGTAATGATCTGATCGAAAAGGTACCAGGGTAGAGTAACACCTGATCTATCATCAACAATTTACACCCCAATAATATGACCCCTGATTATATTAACAGCTGATATCAAAGCGAGGCACAAATTAAAGCTTGAGATTATTTAGTATTAATATGATTAGTTTAACAGGCCTACTCTCAAAGTCCATTCTCACAGCATCTCCCTGACTCTCTCTTCACAATGATTGGCCACCGGCAGGAGCACAGGGACTTTAAACCATCAAATGCACTCATTCACCTCTCTGGCCTGTTTCTATCCCTCCCACGCTCTCTCTCTCTTACACACACACACACACACACACTCACGTCCCTATCTCTCATCTCTCCATCTCTCTCTCTCTCTTACACACACACACCTCTCTCTCTATCTTCTCTCTCTCTCTCTCTCTATCACAGACACACACACTCTCCTCTCTCTCTATCTTCTCTCCCTCTCTCTCTCTCACACACACACACACACTCACCTCTCTATCTCTCTTCTCTCTCACAAACACAAAAACATTCCTATGTCCTTTCCTTACCGCCTTTCTTCAACGGAAAAGGTCACAAGGTCAAGGAAAGATATTAAGGATATTAAATTAATTAGGACTTAAGAAAGTCAATGATGTTGGGAGAATCCGACTGCACTAACGCTAGGCTACATAATATACCGCAGAGGATATTACTAACTGCGTTCCACTTTACGCTGCGCTGACTTAACTTGATGTATGCTGGACTTTAAACAATGCAGACTTTTTGTCCCCATGTTCGCCACCATGTCACATGACCTATAAACCTCGTTGCCATTTCTGAACTCAGGCCCTGCAGTTGCTCTCCATCTGCTGTGCGAGCTAGAACACGCAAGTGGGGAACACCAGGATTAAAGGTGCAGTCCATGATATTGACAGAAGGTTGGTGATCTTTGGGCTCAACAGCCAATCAAATACACCCCTCCCTTCCATGCTCCTGAAGCCACACTGCTGATTGGCTGGAATAGAGTATGGGTCTGTCTGAGCCACTTTGGTTGTTTCTCATTTACAGAGAAGTAAATGAGAGAGTGGAATGTGAGGAGAATTCTGCTGAATTTAACATTAAGTGAAATTCTATGTCTTTACTGATTGCCTATTGATATGTCAAAAGTGATTATAATGAAGGACTACAGCACTAAGACCCACTGGATGAGGTCAGAGATGTGTGGTTGGCAGAGGCAAGAGCAAGGGAGCTAAAAAAAAAAAAAAGCTAGCAGAATTCACTTATCTAAATTCTCCCACACAGCCACCTGAGAGTCAGTGACTCCTTGTCCTTGTGTGTAATCACACACACAGACCAATAATAGTCACACAGCTATCAGTTCAAGGATACCATTACATGAGAACAGCTGGATAGGCACCTTTGATTCTCTGAGGGAGGACCTGCCACATACAGTACATCCAGGTAACAGTAGCATGCATAGGGGTCAAATGCAGAAAAGAGACACCCTATGGACATCCAGATATGAGAAGCAGCTGCATGGGGCCAGTGGAAAATAGAGAAAGACTAAGACTCACAGTAGAATTCCGCGGACACTCACAGTAGAATTCCACGGAAACTCACAGTAGATTTTCACGGAAACTCACAGTAGATTTCCAGGGAAACTCATTGTATGATTTTGGGGAAACGCACAGTTTGATTCTGGGGAAACTCGAGGAAAAAGAAGGGTATTGCCTGAAGCTGCTCTTACTGTACATCATCTTTCATTTGGCTTGAAAGGGCCGTGTTCTTTGAAGGCAGAGCTCTAGCCTTTGGCAACTCAGGTATCACATTAACAGCGCACCTGGGGAACATCTTGACTGCAAAGATCAGCAGAAAAGCTCCATAATTCAACCAGTTGTCTCAAACTCATATTTCCCACATAGCCATTTGATATAGTAGACAGGTAGAACACCAAGGTCACAAGGTTCACCGGGGGCACACATACTATAAAATATATGCCTTGCCTCTAATGTGAGTTGTTTTGGATAAAAGTGTCTGTAAAAATGATGAAATCTGAATGTATACATTTATATATGTTCATGGTGTGAAGATCTGTGTTGGCACAGGTAAAGCTAGATGGTATATGAGTGCTATGAGGGAAAAGGGCTGTTTTTCTGCAACTATTTTCATATCACATACAATAGAACAAATATAGCGACATCTGTGTTAAAACACAAGCTTGCACACACATACACACACACACACACACACACACACACACACACACATGCGCACAGACACACACACCTTGAAATACTTGTGCAGGATGTCGCTGAAGTTGGAGCCCTTGGCGAACCAGCCGTCTGGCACCACCTCAGCCTGCAGCCACTGGATCACGCGGCTGCGCAGCTCGTTACGGTCCGCCACATAGCACACAACTGCACACAGACAGACAGACAAGAGAGAGGTCAGACAGGCAGACAGACAAAAAAGAGGGTGGTCAGATAGACAGGCACAAAACAGTGCAGTGGGAACTCAGAGACATGGTGGACAAGCAAGGAATCACTTAAGTGATTGCAGCCTCAGATGAACAGAATATAGAGCCCCACCTGCCCTACAGGTTTGTATTTTCCCACACCACTGATAACCAGATATGTCCTGGAAAATCTACAGTTTCCAATTCTGATCAGTGTCCCTGGACTTTATTTATTTATTTAACCTCAAAACGCCATGACATTTCTTACATAATGAGTAACTGAGGCATATAAAAGAGGGTGCCTTCTACAACTTCTACTACTGCAAATAGCACTACTGCTACTACAAAACTACTACTACTGCTTCTACTGCTACTGCTACTACAAAACTACAGTGTCAGAGAGGGAGTGATGTTAAAGATGAGGGCTGTCATCACACTGCTGGTGCTGCTGCTCTCCATGAGTGGATCTCAGACTCAGAGCACCTTGACTGAAGTTCACACAGAGAGCCAGAGCAGTGGGGCTGCTGCTGCTGCAGTCTCTACCCAGCTGGACGTCTCTGCTGAACTCAAGGAACTCAGAGACATGGTGGAAAAGCAAGGAATCATTTTAGTGGAGCTGAGAATGACTCTGAGCTTCACTCAGTATGAACTACAGAACACCAAAAATGAGCTTACGCAGGTTAGTGACAGACTGATTGCCAGTGAGACTCAGGTGGAAAATCTGAAAGAGCTGACCGCTGAGAAAGAAGCGGAACTGAAAGCCATGATTCAGAGAATCACGGTGACCGAGACTGATATGGAGCATGTGAAGAGAGATACGGCAGATACAAACATAGACCTCACATTCATGAGGACTGATGTGATGCAGCTGATTCAAAAAAGTGCAGCACATGAGGCTGAGCTGACCGTGTTAAAGGCCAGGCAGGAAACTACCGAGGCTGAGGTGGAGAACGTGATGAGAGACAATGAAGTTCAGGCAGCTGATCTGAGCGCAGTGGAGGACAAAATGGAAGCCAGCACAATTGAAGTGGAGAATCTAAAACAAGAGAATGGCGTTCAAGAGGAAAAGCTGATAATAGTCGAGGCCAAACTGGCAGCTGCTGAAGCTGAAATAAAGAATCTAAGTGAGATATCGGACACCCGCAAGGTGGCTTTCTCTGTTGGTCTGCTTGAGTCTGCAGGATACATTGAGGCAGGGACCACTGATAGGTACTTGGTGTACAGCAAAGTATTCACCAACATTGGACAGGCCTATAGCAAAACTACAGGTTTCTTCACAGCTCCAGTGAAAGGAGTCTACTACTTCAGATTTACAGGAATGGATTATGCAAATGGCAGCTGGATGGGTATACTGATGTATAAGAATGAGGAGAGGGTCATGTATCTATCAGAATTAGAAGATGATGGACAGCAAACCTATCTCTCTGGTGGAATGACCCTACAACTGGAAGTGGGAGACAAAGTTCACACACGACTCCGTACGAACAGCAGGATCTATGATGATGTCAATAACCACAGTACCTTCAGCGGCTTCCTCCTCTTTTCCCTGTGAGGGGAGCAGCTGCCCTAATGACCTAACCCTCAACATTATACCAAAATATTGTGCCTCTTGAATATGAAAACTATTACTTCAATCTAATCGAAGATAATCTAAGCGGCGTTTTGATCTTTGGGGGGAAAAAAGAGAGATGTAAGGTGGAAGGTGGAATCATAATAAATAAGATAGATAATTCAGAAAAGAAATATAATGTGAAGTATATGCATTCACACCATTAAATGAAGTACCTTTGTATCTACTGGCTTGACATCCGATCTTTCTTCTGGTTTAATGTTCCCTCTTTCTAACTTTCCTATGGGTTCTTTGTATACATTTAATGTTGCCATGAAAAACAAATCACATGCATAATATCTGCATTTTTGTTTTGAACAAATAGTCTAATCTGTAATGTATTTGTGATCAAAGTTTCCATCTACTTTTGGAAAAGGTTTGAATGGTGCCCACTGCCATGTGTAACAGAACTCACCAGGACTGACAGCAGCCTTGTCCATCTTCTTCTCTGTGAAGAGAGCGAAATCAAGAAGAAGAAGAAGAAGAAGAAGAAGAAGAAGAAGAGAGAAAAACAACATGTTAGTTTGTGCCAGACCATTTGCTAGTTAAATTAAGAAACAAGCCTCCTTATTTCCCTCAAATGTCTGATCTGTTGTGATAAACTAACAAATAGAACACTTCAAATCAGTACTTTTATACTCTAATAAAAATGTAAGCAAAAAATAAATAAATAAATAGTACTAATATGTTTTTCGATTTTGTACTTTATTTAGACTGGAGGTCCACTACAAGTTTCTGAGCCATGAATGCATGAATGCGTCTTATTTTGTGGCTGTTGCTAACTGTTGCATCATTATTTACTCAAGTCTGTTGATATGCAGTACAGGGTAGAACTTCCTATCTCTGTACGTGGAATTTTCACCTCAGCGTGTTTATTTTTGTATTATTGCCAATGGGAGTTGGCATGTTTGTGACCTCATCTTTCACACCTAGTTTTGAAAAAGTAAAGCCATAAAGTGGCTGTTAAAAAGCCTCAGAGAGAGTAAAGGTTTATGTGTGCAGATGTAACATCTGATGACGGTGGCAGGAAGGTGATTGGTTGGCATTCATGTCATCAGTGTTGGCTCTATGCAAGCTTTAATGAGCTGAAGAGGAGATAACGAGTTGATAACACATAAATCTACACAACGGATTTCAGACTTCACATAGAGATCAAACACAAAATCTTGTATACACACATGTACATAAACATATACAGTATTCTCTCTTTGTTTCTTTCAGACACACACACACACACACACACACACACACACACACACACACACACACTCTTTCACTCTCTTTCCAGGGGTGTTCACCTGCACGGGCGGGCAACTGCAGTAGTGTTAAGGGCAGAAGTGCCACATTTTGTGGCAGTCACAACAAACCCTGTTGACCCCAGCTCCTGAGTGTTGATGCCCTGCCAAGGCTCAAAGGGCCTTGACTGACCTAATCATTCTGCAGACACACACAGACACACACACACACACTCATGCACACATACACGCGCAGAGTACATATACCTGATGGCCTGAGCTCTCCTTCGCTCTCCTTTCTACACACACACACACACACACACACACACACACACACACACACACACACACACACACACACACACACACTCCCGCAGAGAACCACTCTGACTACCCTGATCGGGCCACTGGAGGCCTGATGTTCAATCGCTTAAAGGTGCAGCCCTCAATTCATCCGAAAGGCTGTCGATATTTGAGCTCAACAAGAAATCTAATATCCACTCTGTACTTCTGACAAAATGTGTTGATTGGCTGTTATGAGGCTCAGTGTGAACAGCTAAGTTTAATACCCATTTACAGAACCAGGACTGTGTACACACACTGGAGGTTTATTTAAAACACACATACAACGGGCAGCTAGATGCCCGTTGCTAAATGCCCTACATGTCTGGTGAGATTCAAATCCCCACACAAATATGTCAAGCATCATTATTTTCATTTAATAGAGGAGTAGGAACAATGACTGCATTGACTTCATTGTGTGGCATTTAGCTATTAATATTGTAACAAACAAACACACTCAGAGACACACAGACACAGACACAGACACAGACACAGACACAGACACAGACACAGACACACCCACACCCACACCCACACACACACACTCACACTCACACTCTTTTCGCCTCCCTTTTACACACACACACAAACCCTCAAACACACACAAACACAAACACAAACACACACACACACACACACACACACACACACACATACACACACACACACACAGACAAACAGGAACAAATAATGATAAGTCTCTCACACAAATACACAGTACAGACCTTTGCAGTGGCCATCGTGGGCCACCTGGATTTTCAGGCCGGTCAAACAGGCGTCGCGGTGGAGCTCACAGTGGTTACGGTACGTCTTCGCATTGCTGCCACACACCGAGCGTTTGTGGGGCTTGCATTGCTGCGAGGACACACACACACACACACACACACAGACACATTCACACAGACAGACATACACATAGACACACACACACAGACACCCACACACACACACACACACACACACACACACACACACACACACACACACACACATTAGACACATGCTATGGCAGATCAAATACAAATACACAGATGGTAATGGTATTGTGTGGATATTGTCTCTCTTGAGTAATGAGATTGAGACTGCACTGACATACTGCGCAGCCCATTTTGATACTCAAATACTGTTGTGCACCATTGGACACTGTTGTAGCTGAATATTTGTGAGTGTGAGCTTTCAAATAAGTCTGCATGATCTAGCAAAGCTTGATAATAATGTATACATTAGTTATTAACTGTGTATAATCTTTGAAATGTTTGTTTGTATGTATTTGTGTTTGTGTTTGTGTGACTGACTTCAATGCAAAGACAGCTGGGCTCTCCTTTCTCAGTCACAGCACATTCTCTCCCAGCTCCGCAGAACACGTTAGCACACACTTTAGACTTGCTCTGCACCTCCTGCGTAGAAACAAACACAAAAAGACATACACACACAATCAGATGAGATATATCAAAGAGAAGGAGAGGTTTTTGTCAGGATATTTGTTTATGAATTCAAATGTGAAGCAAAAATATCACATGAAACCAACAAACAATTTAATCCGTCTTGAGGAAACATCAGCTAATAATAAGATATGTCCTGATAGTTCTCTTGCACTGCTTTGGCGACAATACAGTACATCACCACTAGATGGCAGCGTCCACTCACTTTTCTACACTAAGGAGAAGGACGCCACTTCATTCCAGAATAGTTTACCCTTTGTACCTATAATATGGTTTTGCATGAAAGTGGATGGATTTTTAAACTGCTCTCAAATACTAGTGTAATCAGAAACAGGAACCTCTCTCATACTTGAAGATAAATAAAAGAAAAGAAAAGAAAAGACCTACATACACAGGCTGCAACTGCACACACTTCACACTTGCAGACACGCACATACACACAATACAACACATCAAACATGCACACAAGCTGCTTTGGTTTACCACTGAAACTGTTAAAAAGGGAAAGCCGTAACACTGAGATATGAAAATTGTTTCTGATACAAGTACAAGGAACTGAAATTTGTATACAACACACACACACACACACACACAAACACACACACACACACACACACACACACATATGCGCGCGCACACACACACACACACACACACACACACACACACACACACACACACACACACACACACACACACAACCTCAGTCCTCTTCACCCTAAATGTCAAGTTGTGTTTTGACACATGACTGCAATGTTCTCAGATTCAAACTCAGACAACCACAGTGACCACAGCCATTGCATTCATGGTGACAGGTAATTTGCTTTAACACTCATCTATTTCTTTCTCTCTCTCTCGCTCTCTCTCTCTCACACACACACACACACACACACACACATACACACACCCACACACACACTCCTACTGATGTAAATGGACAGACATGGTGAAATCTCAACACCTTCGTCCCACCAGGCCCCCAGCACACTGGTTTCCGTGACAACGGGACATTCTCCTTGGGAAAAGAAGGGCGATCGCAGCCGCGGCTCGGGACCCAATAATAACTGTGTCCTCCAGGATGCCAGTGAATTACCAGGTGTGCAAATCCACACACAACGGGACGGAGACTAAACCGGGACCGTGCACAGGTAGCGGGAAAGATGCGACGTTACCATGCCAACCGTGTTGTGTTTGTGTTTACAGATGTTAATTAAGACAATAAAAATAAAATCACTGAATCAACAGCACCTACTACTAAAACATACCCTTTGTGAAGTAAAAAAAAAACATGATGCATATTTTAAATTAGTATTGCTAGAATCTAGACCTTTGTGATTTTTGCTTTCTGAAAATGGCCACAATGATTTGAATGCACTATCCACTATATGTACAGTATTTTCATTCTGTATGCATTGCTTTCCCATAGTCCGTATGGTCAGCCCTCCTCTGAGGTGTTCTGGGAGAGGGATGCATTTCTGTTACATACCAGCAGGGAGCAGCCAGACGGAGGAAAAGGTGAAGAGGGCAAGACCATCCCCAGAATATGAACTCAATAAGCACTTAAAGTCTACTCTATCCCTCTCTCTTTTGCCTTTCTCTTTTCCTCTATTTGTTCTTTTACTTCTACTTTTCTCAAACGCTCTCTGTCTCTTTTTTTCAGTTTCACAAAATCATCCTGAATAATTCTGTCAGCCTCAAGTTCTTTCTCCTCCCCATCTTTCTTCCCTCACATTCCTTTCCCACTCTCTCTTTTTCTCTCCCTCTTCCCCCCTCTCTTTCTCTCTCCCCCTCTCTCTCACTTTCTCTCTCCCTCTTTCCCCCTCTCTCTCTCTTTCCTCCTCTCTCTCCTTCTTTCTCTCACCCTCTTTCCCCCTCTCTTTTTCTCTGTACCTCTTCCCCCTCTCCCTCTCTCTTTCTCTTTCCCCCCCCCTCTCTCTTTCTCTCTCCCTATTTTCCCCCCTCTCTCTCTCTTTGTCTATCTTTTTCTCCTCCTTCTCTTCCTTCTGTGAACCCCAGCCTCCTCAAAGTTTCCCGGTCACATGGTCCCAAAGCCAGCCAATCAGCAGCTGCCAAGTTGCGCTGACCCTGAATGCTGTTTTACAGTAAAACACTCTAAACACCCCTAATCCCCCCTCCTGGTGTTCTCCAGGCTCACATGAACCTCAGCCAGCCAGTGACTAATAAAGCAATAAGATCCCAGCAGTCTCAGCCACACGCACACACACACACACACACACACACACACACACACATACACACACACAAACTCATGAAGAAGCGAGAGACACTTCTCCAGGCCATGGGAGTGTGAAGAATAGGTACAGGTGGACTGAGAAGTCCAGGAGGCCTAAGGAGGGGAGTTATTTTTACACGACCCGCTCTTGACCCGCTAAGCAGATCTGGCTGCAGATATGGACAATGGAAAGAGCTGAGAGGAGGAGGGGATCATAACGCAGAAGGGAACAGAGCGTTGAGTAGAGTAGCACTCGGCGAAAAACAGCTGTTCACTCAAGGGGCTTTCTCTGCAAAGGCATCTGTTAAGCCAAAAGGCTTCTAGAGTGAAACGTCAAACAAAGACAGAGAAAGAGCGAGGACAGATGAGCTCACTGGTAGAATATGTCTCAAGAGCTGGGAGACTGAACAATTATTATTATAATTATTATATTACAGCTATTTTCTTTTATTTTTTTCTGTTCTTTTGTTACCAAGTTCTAAGGGTTCATCTACTCCCTTACTGAGATGTCCTCACCCTACTGAAAGCAGTTGAATAATCTAGGAATGGGGGCCAAATGTCGATAAATGTGTGTATGTGTTTTTAATAGAGGGTGTTGCCACATCTGGAAATTGCAAGCAGTGTTTTCCTTTCCACTACTCCCATGGCCTCACCCCCACCCTGTCTCCAAGATTACACACACACACACACTCTCACACACACTCACACACACACACACACACACACACACACACACACACACACACACACACACACACACACACACACACACACACTGTGACTCATACCCTGTTAACACATCATCCACCCATAGGGGTACACTCTGCAGTGTCCTCAGTGCTAACCTTTTTCAGTGTATCATGAGTAGACACATACTGACACACCAAGGACACACAACTTCCCTTCTTATGAACTAAAAATCTTATACCCATATATACACATAGATTCTCTTTCTCTCAGTCCATCTCTCTCTCTCAAACAAGCACACACACACACACACACACACACACACACGCGCGCACACGCACACACACAGACACACACACAGACACACACACCACACATTATCTCATATACCAACATAATCACACGCATAAAGTAATGACACTCTCAGATGAGGTACTTTCACCAGGACTTGATCCTACTCATCACACCACTCATCGTCCCTGATCATTTTAATGCAGCATCCCCCACACTGCACCATGCACAAACAAACAGAAAAACTACAACCACTCAAAACCCTTTAAATCCAGGTGCTAATATGCTGTTTTAACTCTGTACACACACTGGAAGCTTTTCTCGTAGCACCTTATATACCTTATAGCACCTTATAGAAGTGTATAGCACCTAATAGAAGTGTTTAGTTTATAGATATCCACTTTCATCGGTGTGTGTGCTCCCCAGGTGTCAAACCCATGACCTTGAGTGAAGTTACCACTGCTCTACTAGTTGAGCCCTAGTACAGTACAGCTGCAGCTTACAGTAACAGCGAAGCATAGCAGACGGTTTTATTGTATCAACATTGAGAGCAACTGCTTTTCAAATTCCTAAACAAGCGGATGTTTCACCTTAATGGACCCAAGGGAACTGCCAACATTGAAGGGAACTGCCTTGGACCCTTATGAAGACTTGACATTAAAGCTATGATGAGGTCTAGCAAAGGATGCTAACAGACCTGTGGTCTTGCTAACAGACCTTCTGCTCCTAGGTTCTGGAGAGGCGGCCAGCTCGATATGCCCCAAACCCAGACCCCCCCTCTAAATATAGCCCATAGAGGCACGCTGACATTTAGCTAATGATCTGTAGCGCTGCTCTTTAGCTCAGCTAAATCCAAAATGCGTGGGTTTCCATGGCGATGGGAGACTGCAGGACAGCACATTCTAGGGACGGGGAAAGAGAAACAGTGCCAGGGAATGAGAGAGAAAGAGGAAAGGAGGGAGAAAGAAAAAAAGAAAGAAAGAAAGAAAAAGGGATTCCTGAGCATCTTGTGCAGTGACCCTCCACCTATCCTGCTGTCTGATAGGATTATCGCCCTGGTAGCGTGGCTAACAGCATTTCTCTCTTCCTTTCTCTCCTCCCATCTCCCTCTATCCGTCTCCCTGAGTATGTCATCTCCTGCAGTCCCTTCATCCTATTCTTTTTTCAGTCCCGGACTGGGCTATTACTGCTATCCAGCCCCATTATACTTACAATTATTTATCTGAAAGAGATTCAAGAGCCATTTTTAGTGAGGTAATAGCGGCCAGATAACAGATGTTGACCGAGTTGAGGAGATGCATGAAGTAAAGTAGTAAATGGGGCAACTGCACCAAGGTTGAGTCTCTTGTGAGCCATTTTGGCTCCACTTGTCAGGTTTGAGTAATGAAACCCGGAGAAGCCAAAAGCCTCATGGGAAAATGAGTCTGAGAAGAGCTCAGTACACACACCTCACACATACACATAGACACACAGACACACAAACACACAGACACACACATACACACACACACACACACACACACACACACACACTCACACACACACACACACACACTCACACATGTACACACACACACACACACACACACACACACACACATACTGTACACTCACACACATATGTACACTCTCACACACACACACACACACACACACACACTCACACAAACACATACTGTACACTCACATACACACATACTGTACACTCACACACACACACACACACACACACACACACACACACACACACACACACACACACACACACACACACACTCACACACACGCACACTCACACACACACACACACATGTTCACTCACACACACACACACACACACACACACATGTACACACATACACTAACACAGAGGGAGAGTGAGAGAGAGAGAGAGAGAGAGAGAGAGAGAGAGAGAGAGAGAGGGGATATAGATGGAGAGGATACACATGAACCTTCTCACACAAACATGCATAAGCGGACATGAGAGCTTGAGGTAGACTAAGAGGAATGGAATAATGACGGCATACATGAGAAGGCTCTGCTCAAATACTTACACTCTCTCACCTCTCTCTCGCTCTTGCTCTCTTGCACTCTTTCTCTCTCTCTGTCTCTCTCTCTCTCTGCAGGATAGTCTGAACATAGCTCCTAGTGTTTACTTTGTGAGATTTCTCAGGCCAGGGAGAAATGACAGACACACAAACGCACACAAACACACAACCACATACTCTAAAACACACACTCTCTCTCACAGAGAGAGCCCGAGACAGAGAGTAAACATTCTCTGTGGAGCAAAGCAAAGTACTGCAGGATGAAATTCTGGACAGAGCCTTGACCACAGACCTAACACTGTTTTTTCATTTCATGAAAACAGATATGGCACATGCACACACAAAACACACAAAATACACACACACACACTCTCACACACACACCGGCACACACAAACTGGAGAGAGCATTGACCACAGACCTAAAACTTTTTTTCATTTTCATCTTTAATGAAAACCGATATGGCACATGCACACACAAACACACACACACACACACACACACACACACACACACACACACACATACAAAGACACAAGCACTGGATAAATATGCAACGGTTCCTAGAGCGAGGCCTGCTGAGTGATGCAGAGGAGGTCCAGTGCTGGACAGCTCTGGACGGGAGGCTGCCTCCCTGCTCAATGTGAAGCGCAGTGCAGCTCCACGCCTAATTGACTGATTAAAGTCATTCCTCTATCTCTGACTCCACCACTCCATCCTCAGCTTTAATGACTGCACTCACAATCCCTTAGGGCACATTCAGACACACAAGCACAAATCTGCACACACACACACACACACACACACACACAGATATACCCAACACATTTACACCCACACACATATATACTGACACGCACACACACAATTTTAGATACGCAACCAGACACATAGATAGACACACACTCTTGTAGCGTGAACCATACAGACACACACACGAATGCACTTTCCCTTAAAGTGTCTGCACACAAACACACACACACACACACACACACACACACACACACACACACACCAGAGAAGAGGTCACGACCCGGTGACTGTGTGGAGCATGTGAGCATGAGCTCTGAATCAAGAGAGAGAAAGACAGAGAGAAAAAGCGAGAGAAGAGATTGAATTGTGTGTGCGTGTGTGTGTGTGTGTGTGTGTGTGTGTGTGAGAGCAGCCTTTGTGGTATGCTGTGGTACTGCTCTCTGACTTCCACTGGCTAACGAGCACAGGAGGGGAGCAAGAGTGTGGTCCAGCACTTCACCATCCATGACAAAGAGACAACAGAGACAGAAGGTGGGGGGGGGGGGGGGGGGGGGGGGGAGAGAGAGAGAGAGAGAGAACCGTACAATCGTAGAACCCCCCCCCCCCCACCAAACAGTAGAATAAGGCATAATGTCATTCTGGCCCAAACACTTCTGGCTATCTCTATGCCTTCACTCTTCTCAGCACACACTGTTGTTTCACCTTCATGCACACCATGTTGAGGGACCTCTTATTAAAGACTGCAAAAGGCCTCCATTCTGGGGTATCGAAGAAAACAATACCATCCCAATTCTTCCAACTCTGTGCTAACTGGACTTCCAGAGGTACCCTGCAGGCACCAGGCTGTACATAGCAGTTAGTCAGTGACTTCCTGAAACGTCATTCTGTCCCCCATGTTCAGTCCAGGAAGACCCTCTAGCTACTGGGCAGCGTGAGCAGGGTCACAGGCAGGAGGCCCATAAAGATCCACATAAAACATATTCTCAAGATCGAAGAAGACCATAGTCAGAGCATCCATATCATCTTGCCCTAATTAAGGCACTCTTTACCCCCTCCTATAAGAGAGACCTCAGACTTCTTCTCCATAACCTCATTAACTACACCCAAATTGTTTTGCCCTAGTTCTTTCTCCATTTTGTTTATCTCATCCTCCAGCCTCTCAATAGTCCTCTTCACCATAAAAGTACTACTATAAATAAACTGCTGGCAGAATGTTTTAATTTTCGCTCTACCCACCTCCCACCATTGGGATATACTCCCCAAAATGCATCTTCTCCCCTATCCGTCCACATCCCTCAATGCAAACATATCACAAAGGCCTTATCACATAACAGAGTTGTATTACAGTAAAATGCCAATAGTACCTTAGATGTGGTGCTGCTGTTCAATCATTAAATCAATCATCACCAAATGATGGTCAGAAAAGCCACTTGGGTGAATGGAAGAACTAGTTATGTTATAGTTATTACATTACATTACATTACATTACATTACATTACATTACATTATATTATATTATATTTAGGGCTGTCAGCGTTAATGCGTTAATCTATGAGATTAATGTGACCGCGATTAACGCGTAAAGATATTTTAATGCCGTTAACGCAACTTTGTTTACTTCCGGTGTGCGGAATTAATTTACACGTCAAAGAGGAGTTTTATTTTGACACACGCACACAGTTCCCTGGGTGGTCTGAGTTCGTGCCCCCCTCCTTCTCCCGCTCTAACGTTACTCTTCTCCCTGTCACCTCTTCTTTCCCTGTTTCAAATCTTTTATGGAAGAGGTTTGCTATCTATTTTCAACCCTGACATGCTAGGTCTCGCTAGCATTTATGCTAACATGTTAGCTGGGCTAACTAGCTAACTGTGTGGGGCATGACCTGCACTATGTTCCGTTTTCCCTACCTACCGTACCTACCGTACCTATACTTATACGCAGTACACAGTACACACTCACTAGGTACGCAGATTCTCAGCAGGTGAGTGCTGTTCCAAATCTAATACTCCGTGGTGCACTTACCGGAAATTACGATCGCGACAAGCCCCGCGTTCGTCTTTTCGAGCTGAGCGGCTCTGCCTGGGTCCGCCTCTTCCGCTACGTTGACAAGATGGCGGCCGTTGAGAATGGACAGTGTACCCTGCTTCCACACTCAGCGTTTTGACCGTTATGAGTACAGATACGGGTCCTTTGGGTATACTTCTTTTCGACGCGGAAATGGGAAATCGGAAAACGGAAAACGGAACACCCTACATACTCACACTAAGGATGGTAGGTACGGTAGGTAGGGAAAACGGAACAGAGCGCTTGTTTCTAGCATTCTCTGGAGGGGGGAGGTTGGAAAACTCAGAAGCCAGAGCCGAACAGCTAATTAATTTAGGTGTCGTTGGTGTTTTACAGAAGTCACAACAAAGAACAACCGGCCATTAATGTTTTGTCCGAACCAGAGTCTGAAGCAGTCAATGTCACAACTGTTCAAAACTAATCACATATTTACGTACGTTTTTTATGAATAGCCTGCCTTTATTGAACTCGGACAGCAACAGATAAATGCACTTGTTCACACAAACAAGCACAAGAGCATGAAATCAAATTATTCACATTGCAAGAACGGAATGAAATAGCCTACACATTACACACGACCGGCATCTGCCAAGCCTTCACGTTGTATGCTACAACGGAGGAGGCACAACAAACGAGAGAATCTTTTTTTTTCTTGCGGCAACGATTGTTATAAAACTACTATCATAGTCCAACCATCGACGTCTAATCCATGTTGTTGTGGAGAACAGTCTCATTAGAATCTGCATCGACAACGTAGCAGAAATATCTTTACAGTAGATTTCCCTTCGTTTATCCCTCTCCTGATGACATTTTCTTTTAAACTTCCCATGATGCTTTGCCGATAGCAATCGCGTTGTCACAAAAGTTTTTTCAACATTGTCTAAAATACACGCTGTCTGGAGTGATTACTAGTTTAAAAATAATAATAATAATAATTTAATCGTGATTAATCTAGATTAATGAATTTCAAAATGTGAAATTTTTTTTTTATCTATTGACAGCCCTAATTATATTATATTATATGAATTGCTCACATACATCCTATCCAGCCTAGCTCCACTCACTATGGAATCAACTGCTTATGCAACTGCATATATCCTTACCATGTTATATTCTAAATTCAATATTCTGCCGTTGCATGCGTTTGTGTTTACGTGTCACAGATTTTTTTCGCATCTCTGTCATCCACAACAAATGCTACAGAGCATATTCAAACATTTGAAAAAGAGCAGTTGAAACGTTTCTGCAGCTGGCTATTATAATTTGAATTCATGGAGTTATTGGCAAAGCTTTAAGTGGATATACTGATGAGTTAGCTTGTGTTAGATTGCGAGATAAGTATACAACAAATCACATGTTGGGTGTAACGGTAGGCCAGTTTGGTGCGTACTTCAGTTTAGTAAGGGTCACAGTTGGGTACATCTTCGGTACAGGGTTACAACATTGAGGTCCTCGGCATACCACTAGAGGTGGAGTATTTAGCAGATGCTTTTGTCCAAAGCGATTTATAAATGCCATAAATGGCCGGGATAATAATAACACTTAAAAAGAACAATGTGTGATTGCACACAATGAAAGTCAGATAATGGGTGGTAAATCTTTGGAAATGCAGTGAGGCAGAGAGAGAGAGAGAGAGAGGGACTAAGAGAGAGAGAGAGTGAGAGAGAGAGAGAGAAAGAGAGAGAGAGATAAAGAGCGAAAGAGAAAGAGAGAGAGATAAAGAGAGAGAGAAAGAGAGAGAGAGACACTGACTTTTGCCCATCGATTCTTACTCCCACAAGCTGATAAACAAAGATGAGCACTGTGGGCACATAAAGTAAGATATGACTCCCAATTTACCCAGCACTGAGGAGTATAGAGGCAGCCAATACCCCCCCCCCAACAAATCCTGAAGGTGAAGTTTCAACCACCCCCAGCACTGACCCCCCCCCCCCATCCTCCAGCCTTTACACACCTACACACAGCCTTTGTCCAGACCAAAACCCCAGTGCCTCTTTCCTACTCCACTTCTCATTGAAATTCACTTCAAAGGCCCCTTAAACACAATCAATACAGCACAAGAGAGCCTTAAAACACAACGCTATTCATCTCACCACTGAGGATGAAGAGGAGGAGGAGGAGGAGAGGGGGAATAAAAACAGTTTTTCTCTTTCACTCCCTCAAGCTCAATAATGCACCACAGGCTCTGACAGGAACGATCAATACTAGCTCAACAAATTAAAACACCTCTGGATATGATCGTTTATTTCTCACTCAGAGAGACGAATGCAGATGGGCGGCTGTGTTCTACACGAGCGATCCGGATTGAATTATAATAATCATAATGGCTGGCGGCAGCACAAGAGTTTGGGAAGGGATTTCATTTGGAATGAGAAAACGTGGAACTTTTTCTTTTTAGTTTGGTGGTTAGGTGTTGTATAGTGGGTGGCATTTGGTATGGCGTTACTGTGAGTGGTCATTTGTCACCCTGTTCTCCTATCGTTTTGAACTTTGTAATTTCACTCGGCCTGGTACACAAACACACACACACCCACACACACACAAACACACACACACACACACACACACACACACACACACACACACACACAGGTGCACACAAGCACACGCAGGTGCGCACACACGCGCGCACGTACACACACACTCACATAGACACACATACTCTGAGACACACACATACACACAAACACCTGAACAACTCCCTCTCTCGTGCTCTTCTCCTCACATGCTAATGCATGAGGAAGGATGGCAGTGTTCTAAGGCAAAACATGTCAGACAAAATCACCGGAGCTGCAGGCAAAACCGTCGAGACATTCTTCCTTAGTCTCTTCCGTATTAGTCTCCTCTCTTCTTTCTCCATAACCCTGTTTTCTCTCTGTGGACCACTCTTGTGGTCTCTCTATCTGACTCAGTCTGTTCATACCAATTTAATGATTCCCTTTCTATAGCTCTCTACTCTATCTCTCTTCTCTATCTCTCCTCTCACTGTGCTTCCTGACGGTGCCAGCCTGCTCTTTTTATTCTACAGGCCTAAATGCCTTTCTCTATCTCTCCTCTCTATCTCTCTCTCTCCTGAATGTCTTTTTCTGACAGACAAGCGTGTAATTATTAGTTCCCTTCTCCTCTCTGCTCTCCCTGCCTGCAACAGAACTGTGTGAAAAGGTCAGAATGTAATATTAAATTATTTAGCTATTTATACCGTGTTGTATCTCATTACCCATTCATATCTATGTGTATGTATGTGTGTGTGTGTGTGTTGGTGTATGTGTTTGTTTGTTTGTGTGTGCGCATGTACTTTGTTTCACATATGACAATGACACTCATCATGATTTGATAACATGGCATATGTCGAAACGCACAATATGAAAAATCACAATCATAAAATGAATACATGCTTTGGAAATGTCATAGAGATATGAGACATGACAGGGCTTGTCCTCTACACATTGATAAAGATGTATATATATATATATAAATATATAGATGTATATACTGTATATATACATGTTGAACTTTCCATTCAAACGGGATAGAGACGCCATATATTATAGTTATAGTGTGGCATGTTTGCCATATATGGCGTCTCTATCCCGTCTGAATGGAAAGTTCTAAATTAGGAGGGACGGTGTAGCTGCACTGCTGGTCAAGAGGGACAAGCCAAGGGAAGGTCCAGCAAGGTGACCCGGAGAGGAGAGAGAGGGAAAGGACAGAGGGATAAAAAAGGCATGGGTGATTAAACACACACACACACACACACACATACACACACACACACACACACACACACACACACACACACACACACACACACACACACACACACACACACACACACACACACACACACACACACACAGACACACACACACACACACACATACATACACACACACACACACACACACACACACACACACACACACACATACAGACGCACACGGCCACAAACACACCCACACACATACAGACACATGATCGATGAATTGAGAGGGGGGATGGATTAAGACGTTCAGTGGGTCTGTGGGAAAAGAAAAGAAATAAATATAGACAAGGAGGACATCACAGAGACAGGTAGGAAGAGGGACGGATGTATAAAAAGAAATGAAGTGCGCTGAACCCAATTACTGCAGCCCTGACCCAGGACTGAACCAGTGTAACGGAGGAAGAGGGCAGCAGCACTTCCTCCCTTCTTTTCGACACAGAACCCCCCCCCCCCCCGCCACCTCTTTCCACCCTACCCCACCCCACCCCACTCTCCTCTCCCATCTGCATCCTTCTAAGACCCCAGGGTGCTGTTACGCTACACCAAATCCCTCATGAGGAGAGAGAGGAGGGGGAAAAGAAAATCTAATTTAGGGGGAAAAAAGCTTCCCAAGATCTATTGGGTTTGTGCCAGAACTGGGCCAATGCTGTATCAGAGGTATGTGGGCTCTGCCCCCATGAAGCCTTACCCACATCCTCACCACTCCAGAAAATCACTCCCCCCTCCACCAAAGCAATCACACCGGTGCGGGCTCGACAGTAGACATCATCATCATCGTCGTCATCATCACAGCAGTGCAAACTACAGTATCATTATCCCAAAATTGCATTTTCAGAAGGTCTCTCTGTGTGTGTGTGTGAGTGAGAGGGAGAGAGAGGGATAGAGAGGGAGAGAGAGAAAGAGACAGAAAGAGAGAGTAAGAGAGAGAGCGAGAGAGAGAGAAAGAGACAGACAGAAAGAGAGTGTAAGAGAGTGAGAGACAGCCATAGAGAAACAGAGAAAGTGCCACTGAAAATCCAAACTTAAGGAGTCTGTGCAAAAGAGGGCAAGAACACAACAGCCCGCGGCTCATGTGAATCCACCCGACGTGCCATTTCAAGGTTGGCGCTTCTCACAACATGCATTAAGAAAAACCCGTTCCCATCACTCCTACAATCCCCTCTGTGTAGGCAGAGTACTCTTAATGGGATCAAAGGGGTAGCATTAGCATTTCACAGGGGCCGCTACGTGCCGCTTCTTTTAGCGCCCGTCCTGATGGACATCTGCCATTACCTACACCTGAAGGAGCTGAATCATCACACACTGTGGTTGAGACACCAGCTGATTCCAGGCCAGACCAGCGTCATATCTGGGCCATATCCGGGCCATATAAGGGCCACTTTAGAGTCAGGGTACCGGCTATATCCGGAGACATAGTCTACAGTCAGCTCCTATAGTGAACAGCGGTACAATTAGTGCGATTGGGCTCAGACATTAGCGTTAGCCTGTGGTTGTGTGGGCTGAGAGCTGTGTCTGCTGCATTGTAATTAAAGCTCGGTGGAAGCTGACAGCCCAGGAACAGGAACAAGGCTTTTTCTCCATGCTAATGGACTGTGTCGTCGTACACACACATACACACACACACACACACACACACACACGCCAGTTCCACCACCGGAGCAGAATAGCTTATCTCCAAAGCCTGGCCCCCATTTTCTATTTATCTAGAATAGGACCACAAGCAACTAAGCCATTCAATTAATGAAGCACAAAAACACTCAATGAGCTTAGACTGAACACACCACACACTGACGCACGAATTAACGCACAGAAATTCAATTATCTGGTTCATGATGACTTTGTGGCTGCAAACAGATTGAGTTTTTAATAGTTGTTTTAAAAGAGGGGTCCTTTGCTATATGATAAACCCATCCCTGTGAACAGACACTTTCCACGTCAGTATTGCTATACCATCCTCTTCCTCATCTATATAATGATACCTAGGACGAGGCAACAGAGAATGAAGATATTTGGTCAACTGATGCATTCCAAAGGGATTGGTGAACTATACATGTGCCCCATTTCATATTTTAGTTAATAGCTCAGAATGTCTTTATAAACTATTAATAAACATCAATAAATGAGTATTACATGTGCATAATGATGTGTGTGCTTTATCTATTGTGTTAATAAACATCTACAACGCATGCAGGGGGAGGCAAAAAGACCAGATATCCACAATGAAACTAGGGCTACAAATTAAATCAAGTCGGTAAACAAAACATCTCGTCCCTCACAGCTGGTAGATGTGCAAAGCCTTTGAGCTAGACCTGAGAGAGAGTAAAGGGAGAGGGAGGGAGAGGGAAAACAGAGAGAGAGAGAAAGAGAGAAGGGGGAGAGTGAGAGAAAAAGTGAGAGGAAGAGGAGTACCAGAGTGAGTCAGATGGAATGGTAGGTGCTGATGAAGACGTGGGGGTGGGGAGGCGAAATAGCCAAATAAAAGATTTATTACAGGGAGCAGGGGACCGCAACACAGAGAGAGAGAGAGGGAGAGAGAGAGAGACAAATGGAAAGAGAGAGAGAGAGAGAGAGAGAGAAATGGAAAGAGAGAGACAGAGTGATACACATGTAACAGAACAAAGAGAGCTGGGTGGTGAATGAGATGGAGAGGGAGAGCGTGAGAGAGAGAGTGTGATTATACCAGACTATATCAGCAACGCAGTAGTGTGAGTGTGTGTGTGTGTGTGTGTGTGTGTGTGTGTGTGTGTGTGTGTGTGTGTGTGTGTGTGTGTGTGTGTTAGAGAGAGAGAGAGACAGAGAGAGAGATAGAAAGAGAGAGAGAGATGCCATATACAAGAGACTAGAGGTGGAATACCTAAACAAAACACATCGCACGCACATCCGGAGCAGACGACTGGCATATAATCTACCTCCGGTAAGGTAAACAGGAAACAAGAACACTGGCCAACTGGGTTAGACTTAAAAAAACACACACACATACACACTCTGACACACTCCACATTTTCACCTCAAAACAAACTTAGATATGATAAAACCTGTTGCTCACACAAAATATTTGCAAAAACTCAACTCACAGCAGTTCACAAAAAAAGCTCTCTTGCTGTCAATGCGCATTCTTATTTACGCACAAAAACTCTCTCACTGTCACAAACTCAATACGCATACTTATTAACACATAAAAACTCTGTTTTTACAGAGAGATATTGTGTATATCATCAGGACGAGAACAGCACAAAAACAACAGCAAAAAAAACACACACACACACACACACACACTGTCTCTCCCTCTCTATCGCTGTCTCACACACACACACTATGTTTCTGTCTGTATGTCTATCTCTCTCTCTCTCTCTCTCTCTCACACAGACACAGACACACACACACACACACACACATAATCTCTATCTCTCTCTCACACACACACACAGTGTCTGTCTCTATGTCTCTCTTTCTCTCTCTTACACACACACACACACACACACACACACACACAGTGTCTGTCTCTATGTCTCTCTTTCTCTCTCTTACACACACACACACACACACACACACAGTGTCTGTCTCTATGTCTCTCTTTCTCTCTCACTCACACACATACAGACACAAACACACAGGAGGTACGCTCAGAAACATGCTGCAGTCTCACACAGAAACACACAACCCTGTCAAGAGACTAGGACAAAACTGTATTGTGGAGCTGAGACCCGTTCCCAGCTTTCTCAGCCTGGCTTCCTGTCATTCAGATTGCTGTTTCCTCCCAATCCACCCCCAGCCCTCCAAAAAAGCGTATTTGTCCAATATATGAGTTATTTGTTCCGCAGCCAATGAAATTGGCCGTCACGCGCCGGCCATGTTAAGAACACAGAGGTGGCTGTTTTCCTTTAATAACTCCAGATTATTCTTTCTGGCTGTGTTTGGCCAGCTACCAGATGTGAGCCTTGTTAACCCAAACCCCTGGAGACTGTGTGTGTGTGTGTGTATGCATGTGAGAGAGAGAGAGACTGTGTGTGTGTGTGTGTATGCATGTGAGAGAGAGAGAGACTGTGTGTGATAGAGTGGCATGAGTGTGTGTGAGAGAGAGTGTGTGTGTATGAGAGAGAGACTGTGT